>NW_004524581.1:1796671-1831533 GCF_000260255.1 Octodon degus | reverse complement strand
TTCTCTCTCTCTCTTTCTCTCTCTCTTTCTCTCTCTCTTTCTCTCTCTTCTCTTTCTCCCTTCCTCCCTCCCTCTCTCCTCTTTCTCCCTTCCTCCCTCCCTCTCTCCTCTTTCTTTCTCCCTCCCTCCCTTTCTTCCTCTCTCTGTCTTCTCTCTCTCCCCCTTCCTCTTTTCATCTCTCCCTCCCTCCAACCCTCCCTCCCTCCCTGTCTCATACCCCCACACACATTTAGATAATAGATGGATCCCTACTCCCTAATATTTTTCTGCTCTGCCTCAATAATTATAAAATCACATGAAAACACATCTTACAGAACTTTATCTTAAATTTGAGCATGTTAATATAAGACATGAATGATGAAAGCTGTCCCAGTGTTCCTGTTCATTTTGTTGACCAACAGTTAAGAAACAAGGCAAGAGGACAAAACAATACCACAGAGTAAGTTGCTCTGAAAACTAAAATTTAGAGATGGAGGATGTTTTACATTGGATTTATTTTTGCTTCTCATGGTACACGCACACACACACACACAATTTCCATTTGATACACACCCATCAGCAAACTTAAAGAAAAAAATAAAAGTAACTGTGATTATATACATTGAAATAAACAAATATGTGCTTGATGTCTAGCTGTGTCCTGTGTACCTTTATTAAACTCTGGACTTTCCTACTGACATTCTCTGCGACTGCACTGAGACCAAGCCAGGAATTACCCTCTTATATTGGTGACCAGGACAGCACTTCTCAAAGCCTAAGAAAATATAGAGGACAATGGTGCAGGGACAAAGCAACTACTGTTTTTTTTTTTTTTTAATCATGAAACACACATACACATACAAAAGTATTCAATGAATATGTCTAACTTTTAAAAAGCAGACTAAACCATTCTACTTTTTTGAGGAGACATTAAAAGACAAGGATATTGTTGAGGTTCTTTGCTGTTTCCACTGGGGGATAGGCAAAGAAGAAAACATTGTCATTGTGAGGTTCAATCATGAAATCACTATATGTAGCTGATCTAGAGTGAAAACACAAATAGTTTTTCCATAGTTTATGCATCTATGTTCCTTTTATAAATAAAATGATATTTAATCCAGCTATAGAATTATTTGAAATGGGTAGCTACATACATGTTGTTACTTTTTAATCTTAGTCAGCATATTTAGAAAAAAAAACAAATTTATTTCCCACTTCAAAAGTCAAGGAATGGATTTATAATATTCAACTTCTCAGCCGATCACTTTCTCTTCCCATAACAAGAAAATGTTCTTATTTTGAAAATCATGGGCAAGTTCCTTTCTCTCTCAGTTGTCACCCTGGTTTTCTCATTTCTGCATGATTCACACAGAGGATAACTTATTTCATAACAGCAAGTAAAGCATAAAACAGTATCTCCAAGTCAACCGAACTCTTAAGGAGTAGACCTACCAAATGAACGCCCGATGAATGAGTGACATCACAGAGCGTCAGTCTCCACCCTGCTCTTAAATATTGCAACCTGAGCTACAGCAAGGCTGAAGTACATGCTGCCAGCAAATGCCACCAGCGAGCAGCTGAGCTGATATGAACATGGAGTTTTTGTGGCGGTCGGCCTGTGCTCAGGCCAGCCTGGAGCCTCCCACATCATTGTGTTCGTAAGAGATAAAAACAGCTTTCTAAAGTAAGAGCAATGCATGCCTCTGACTTGGGCCGTATGAGTTGCATGGATCCCCCTGCTCCTTTAGGTAACATTCCTGAACATTCATTTGTGATCCAACTTCCAGATCAAGATATCCACCGAAGATCCAATCCATTCAGTTTCATAGTGATCATTATTGTTCAACTGGGCCTACATCAAGATTCACTTTGCACTGATATCCTCAAACACCTTCAAGCAATGTAGAGACAAATCCTAGGCGGATAGAGCACTGTTATGGGGAAAGGATATAGTACAGCTTCAGCGTGTTAGGAATGAACTGCCACTAATAATGTAGGCCCCAGAAGCCCGCGCCTGGATTCTGTGGGCCCACACTGGAAATACCAGTCCTATAAATGATGCATTGAAGAAATTTTTTTTTTTCTTTTCTTTTCTTTTTTTGCAGAACCAGGGATTGAACTCAGATCCTTGTGTTTGCCAGACAAGTGCTTTATCCTACTGAGTCATCTCCCCGGCCCCTGCAGAAATGTTTTTATTTCTGATATTTTAATATAAAAAAAGAAAGCAGAATGAAATAAAGAGTAGAAAGCTGCTCTTCATAAGGACTTATTTCAGCAACCTAATACTTTCTAAAACATAAAGATAGATGATAGACAGAACTGAGGTAGATCTTCGTAAAAAGGAAAAAGGATCACAAGATGGAAAAGGGGACACAGAGAGGCAGGAGAGGGAACTTAAAGAAGAACTAAGATGAGTCACCTACATGTAAATATGATGTGCTGCAAACATGTAAAATAGCAGAAGGAATCATGACATGGATGGAGCTGGGGAAGCAAAAGGGATTTAAGAAGGAATTAAGTAGTGCCTGCCCCACAAATGTCCTGAGTTTGATTCCCAGGACTAAAAAAGTTTTAAAAATGTAAAAAAAAAATAAAATAAAAAAGGAATTAAGGTATATTATGAGCATGTTCAAATTCCCCAGATATGTACTAATAAATAAATAAGCCAGCTAATATATAGTACCAACCATTTATTTATCACAACCCATAATGTCAAATTTAGTGCTATTTTGTGAGTATTACGCCATCTGTACCTAAAAGCATCTTATGAGGTACATTCTATCACTGTATCTTTTTTTCTTTTTTTTTTTTTTTCAGTACCAACGATTGAACTCAAGATCCTGAGCTTGCCAGGCAAGTACTTATTCTACTGAGCTCTCTCCCCGGCCCTTTTGTTTTTTTTAATTTTAAGTTGGCACAGGGTCTCACGGCACAGCTCCAAATCATAGTGATCCTCTTGTTTTCAGCCTCCCCAGCGCTAGGATTACAGGCGTGTGCCACCATACCCCGTCTGGGTGGCCAGCTGAGGGTGCCTGAGGGCAGGCTGGCATGGCACGTGGTGTTGGGATTGCTGGTGTTATCACTGCATCATTGTAAAGAGGAAGAAACCATGACTAAGAGCGACTGCATAACCTACCTGGATCAACAGGCGCAATGGGGACTTCAGAGTTGAACTCTGTGCTACCTGCCGAGCTCGGGTCAAACAGTATATGATTTTTTTTCTCTAGACGAAATAAACTGAGATCAATTTTATATCACCATATAAATGATAAGCTAATATAAGTAATATTTTATAGAAAAACATTTGAAAATTAACATTTATAAGTGTATGTAAAGTAGAATAGAATAAAATAAAATAATTGGGAAAAATAACTGAACATGTCACACTGTCAAGAGGAAGTTTTGTTTTTTAAATCCTGCTGGTGTAAAGTTTGCATTCTATTGAGGTTTAATTCTTTTTTTCATGCAATAAGTGAAATATAAAACTGCAACAGAGGGGCTGGGGAGATGGCTCAGTAGGATAAGTGCTTGACTGGCAAAAGCAAGGATCTGAGTTCAATCCCCGGTTCCGCAAAAAAAAAAAAAACCTGCAACAGAGTTAAATTTCAGAAAAATGCCATTGATAACTTTGCTGAGAATGGGTCTAACACTCACAATGGGCAGGTTATCATGCTCTGTAATTCCTAATGAATACAAACACAAGAGCTACTTAGCAACCTCTAAAAATTAATAGGTTGGCAAGGAAAGGCATGAGAAACCTCTGCTCCTGCTAATGAATGGAAATTGATCTGGAGAAACAGATATGGGAGTGACTCGCAGAACCCCCAGTCACTGGCCAGTGAGCACCCATTCTTCATTGTCTTGAGGCTGGAGAAGGCTGTGGGCAATGCACCTGTTGAACTTCATCAACATCAATGCGCACCATGAAGGACCTCTCAGCTGAGTGACGCATACAAAGACTGAAACAGTCAACATTCCCTTCTCTGGCTGTTCTACTGTGTGTCACAGCTTTATCAAAACAGCAATGGAAGCAAAATAATGGTTTTTCTTTTCAGCTTGCAAAGTAAAGTTCTCTACTAGGGAGGGGCTGTGAGTTGCAGTTACAGCTACTGATGATTTTAGCAACAATCACATGCAGAATTCGACCTTCAACGTCTTTCAATCCTAAACATTCATTGGGACTGGTGTGGGGGTGGTTGGTTCCCCATTTGGGGGGATACTGATCATTGAATGATATTCAGGATTATATTAGTATAATAATAGCATCTGAAGAAACTCAGAAAAGTTGAAAGCAAAAAAGTGAATTGGCACTTTAAAACTTTTTAAGAAATAGTCAGTCAGACAGAGGAGCTGTAGCTTTCAAAGAATGTATGTTAATCAATTTCTCTAAAGGGCACTGTGAGGATTATGATTCAAACAAGTAACAATGAAGAATAGTCCACCAGACAGAAACTATTATATACATTGAAGATTTCAGTAGTATGAAATTAAAGCTGCCTAATGTGACAACTCCTGCAAGAAAGAAAAAAAGATTTAGACAGGCAGATAGGGAATCCGTTTTATTACAAGAAGTGAGATTGTACAGTAAATGATATTTCATATGATCTAAAAGCTGATTATGTAGTTCTAATATATGAAAAAGATTACCAATGTTAAGTGCCACATCAGCTCCGATAAGAACTCCTTTATTTGACACTTATATGCCATGATCATTTCATCTTCATACGGACGTAGTATTGAGACTACTGATCTTATTTCCCCATTTTGTATCACTTGAGGATTTTCTGAAACATACAGAAACTGAGGAGAGACAAAATTAAAATTCAAAACAACGGTTGGCAGCATTGCTGTTTTTATCAAAGACAATACAGTTTAGAATGGGAATTAGGCCCTTGGAGACTTCTGGACAGAGTGACAAGGAGAGGTGGTAACCTAAATGGGTGTGGAAGCAGAGCCTTGGAGGAAGAATGACTGGGGAAAGATGATGTCTTGGAAGACAGCCCAAGAGCGAATGGGCCCTTCAGACCCAGGGAACAGAGGAAAGCCGAAAACTGGACAGCAGCACTGTCCTTGCAGAAGCATATCTTTGACCGTCATGCATGAGAAAAATATCTGCCAAGAGTCCATAAGTAGGGGTTGAGGATATAGCTCAGGGGCACAATGCCTGCCTGGCAAGCACAAGGTCCTGAGTTCAATTCCTAGTACTCAAATGAAAGAGTTCATAGAGGTCATAAGTATATTCTGAGGTTAGTTATAAGGAAGTGAGCAAAGAATAACAGACTTGTGGTTAGATTTCTGCATTTGTAGTTCTCAATAAAACCAATGAAGAATTATTTTTCATCATTTCTAATTTGAAAACAGCTAATTAATTTACAAAGATCTAGTACACAAAGATCTAGAAAATAGCATATCATTTTGTAACCTCATCCAGTATTGTCATAAGGAGAGTTTGCTTGGCATATTTAAAAGCAACGTTTGATATAATACATCAATAAACACTGACATGGTAACTTGATCAACATTCTTTCTGATTGAGCTGGATGCTAGCTCTTATTCCTGTTTCTTATGGGGCATCTCCAGGCTCACAGTACAATCTTGACTTTGATTTTACCTTTGGGGACATTTAGTAACCTGATTAACTTTTAGCCCTGACATTTCTCTAGAACTTCTCTCAAAGCCTGACACTGTTCCATCTTTCTGTGTCTAAGCTACTTCTACCCTGCCTTGGGCCAGGGAGATAGCTCAGTAGACTAAGTGCTTGCCTGGCAAGCTCAAGGACCTGAGTTTAATCCCTGGTTCCACAAAAAAAAAAAAAAAAAAAAAAAAAAAAAAAAAGCTACCCTTCCTGCCATAGCTAAGGGGAAAAAATCAGTACAAATTTTTATGAAGTTCGAATACACATTTTTTGAGGGAAACTAGCTAATATAATTCAAAATTAATAAATTTAAAGGTATAAATGCAATCTATCAAAATGGACAATGGAAATATAAAATTTGTGAAGGTATTTCAAGACAATTTTGTAATTTGCACAACATTATAATTAATAGCAATTACTGCATGACCTATATTATATTGTGTTTTCATCCTCTTCTTAATCTTTCAACCCTCTATTATAATTCTGACTCTCAGTTTCCATATCTTTTCAGTACTAAGATGAACACTTCATTCACTTTTTGGCATTACACATGGTTCACATCTGGGTGTGCTCCAGGCCTCCTGAGGTCCAAGGTGTGCGTGTGGAAGGCGGGGATGTTAGTAGGCCAGGTCTGGTGGGAAGAGGCGGCTCCCTGGGGGCGGGAACCTGGGAGGTTACAGCTTTGCTCTCCGCTGACTGGCCAGGAGGGGAGCGGCTTCTCCTGTGCCCAGATCTTCGCCCATGCCAGCCATGCGAGGGCTGAAACTTCTAAAACCGAAGCCAAAGGAAACTTTTCCCGTGCAGGCTGTGGGTGCAAGGTATTCTGTCCCAGACATGAGAAGCACACCATCAGCACTGTCACAGTACCTCCCAAATTTGTCATCTTTATAATTTTTCTTCTTTTTGGCAACTGGCTCATTAAAAAATAACAATAACAGAAAAACCTTTTTTAAATCTGCAAAAGAAAACAAATCTATTTGTCCACCATAATTAAATGCTGTGGAAATAATTATTTACATGACCCTCACGATAATTAAACACAAGGACGTCACTTTTTCTTCTATATTTTTCCACAAGGCTCTTTAAAAAACAAAAACAAAAGCCTTGGGGCTGGGGAGATGGCTCAGTGGAATAAATGCTTGCCTGGCAAGTGCAAGGGCCAAAGTTCAATCCCTGATTCTGCCAAAACACAAAAACCTTAACTCACTCTTTTGTCTCAAAAGGAAACAGAAGCTCAGTGTTAGTGGGACACCATGACGTATAAATCCCAAACCGTGTGGCTTCCATGGATACCTTTCACTCCCTCTTACAGTTCTGCTTCAAATTTAATATTTTTCTATAAAAGGAATGAATTTAGTGTGCACTCAGAAAGTGTGAGAGTTGGGTCCTGCAGTGGCGGCACAAAGAACAGGGATTTGGAATTGCCCAGCCGAGGCAGCTGGCTCACGTTAGCACAACAGACAGAACGTGAACGCCGTAATTACGGATGTGGCTGCCATTGAGATTTAACTTGCTCTAGTCCACAGAAAAATATATTTAAATCAGTCCCTACATTGTTAATATATACTGTTGAAAGTATAGTATACTGTTGGCAAGGGCTTAATAATACACTGTTGAAAGCAAAGCCTTTTTATTTTAAGCTGACGGCATAGACATTTAACTAGATTCTGATGGTCACTATGGCAACAAAATTGCTACCGCCTGACTTGGTATGAACAGGCACAAATGGGGTGGCCAACCTGACACTCTTAAACTGATCACAGGAACTTAGTTTTTCTCTCATAAAGAGAATCTGTCAATATATATATACATATATATATATGTATGTATATATATATATGATTATTATAAAAAATAAGTGAAACCAAACAATAGTAGTTTCCCAAATTTAAATCTATCTATCTATCTATCTATCTATCTATCTATCTATCTATCTATCTATTTATCTATCTATATAGCGAGAGAGAAAGAGAGAGATTTATATCTATCAATTACGTACCAGTCATCCCCACTGCAGTTTTACGGTGTTCATTTGGTCTTCAGACACACAAAACTTTGAACACAATTCTGCTAATATTCTAACATTTTATTAAGAATATGACATTCTCGGGCCAGGAAGATGGCTCAGTGGAATAAGCACTTCCCTGGCAAGCGCAAGAGCCTGAGTTCAATCCCTGGTTCCGCAAAAAAAAAAAAAAAAAAAAAAAAAAAAGAATTTGACATTCTCCCACGTTTCTTAGAAAAAGCACTTGAACTTAGATCTTAGAAGGCAAGATTTCTTCAAAAATATTCTATGTCTATAGTATACATTGTCCATATGAACTGTCTTGGTTATTTTCCCATTGCCGGAACAAAATATTTAACACTCACAAGTTAAAGGAGGAAAAGTTGATTTTATTTCATTTACTTATTTATTTTTATTTATTTATTTATTTGCGGAACCAGGGATTGAACTCAGGCGCTTGCACTTGCCAGGAAAGTGCTTATTCCACTGAGCCATCTCCCTGGCCCTGAAAAGTTGATTTTAACTTACAATTTATAGAGGTTTCAGTCACTAGTTGGCTGGCCCCACAGCAGGGCAGGGGGCACTGCATATGAAAAGCACTCCATGGCAGGGAAGGCAGACAACAGTAAAGAAGCCAGCCCTGTCTCTTTCCTTTTATATTCCATCCGGGCTAAAAGCCTATTGGTTGGTGCCCCCCACACCCGGGCTGAGGGTCCTTCTTCAGTAATCCCATCACCCACCGGTACTAAACCAATCAATGTTCTAACCCAGCATCACACACCTATAATCCACACCCACACAGCCTAGAGCCAGCTTAACTTACTGGCTAAATCCCCACCTAGGAGCACAAGATGCTTTGGGGAGACCTCAAGATGCAAATTATCATGCACACAGGTAATATAAAATCAACACTTTGATGAACTTTTATATATTCATGTATGAAAATGGTAGACACATAAACACATGTATGTAACTTTATAATCCAACCTAAAGCTTACCAGATGTTCCCTCAAATCAGCACTAAGAGCTACTCAAAAGCTAACGACAGACTTTTTTTTTTTCCTTAAAGCATAAACAAGTAACAAACCCAGTGCCCTGAAACTTGTTGGCTCATACTGACAAGGACCACTGGAATCATCCACGAAGGTCAGAAGGAAGAAATGGCTTGAAGCCTGTAGGGGAGGTACAGCCTTCCCGCTCCCAGCCATTGCTTGGCGTATCAAGAGACGTCCGCTGGTATCAGCTATGTACAAGCTGGTCGGTGGCCCAGAGAATGTGATTTCACAACTTGCAGCCATCAGCTGGGGAACGATCTTCATAAATACACATAATGCAATGGCACCTTGGCAACCTCAGATTTACATTTTCACTTACTTGTAATGGTTACATCCACAAGAAGGATGACAAGCCGTGGCGATGACAGCACTTAAATCAAAATGTTGTTATGAGGATCAAATTTAAAAGTTCATGCAAGGCTCAGAGCACAAGCATGAATCAGACCAATACTTGGAGGCCACCTGACCAGTAAGGGCGTCTAACCAACTGCCATGTTCAATCAGTGTTAGCTGAGAATGCAAATAATGCGGATATTTTTGAAGTCTCCAAAAATGCTCATCAGGGAAACCAAAAGTCCTTGTTTAATTTCAAAACATGAAAACAGTATCTGCATTGTTTTGCTTGCCCAAGTGAATTCGTTCCCACCAGAAATCTATGTCATTTCTAGCTAAAGTGGCAAACTCAAATACTTATAGAAGTATAACTTTAACAAAAACTAAAAATGTAGGAGCATTTTAATATTTCTTAATTGTTGTGTGTCTCTCTGAACTGACTTTATGCTTCACCTCCTCCTGAATCCTGTCCCTATTCTCAAGTCTGGGTCGCACACTTCTTAATGTGTCCATCGATCACCCCATGCGTACTACTACTACTGAGGTATTTTTCCCACTGTACTGTGATCTCTTCCTTTGCTATAATCTCTTTCACTATAATCTCTTTGGGAAAAGGGATTGTGTCTCTGTCATTAATGAAGTCCTGAAACCTGATTCAGGGCTTAGTACACAGACCTTGTTCAATGACTGTTTGATGAACAAATAAACTAGTCACACGGGAATCACTTATAAGTGACACACAGAGATTGACTCATACAGTACAGGTTAGAGAAGGGACTGGAGTCATTCTAAAAAGGCCATAATCTTCTCTGAGAAGAGAAGTTCTCTATACTGGAAGATTTTAAGTGGGAGAAAATGATGATTGAGTAAAAGAAAACAATCATTCATCATTTGGTGATTGGGGTTGTGGTTAAGCTCAGAAAAGGCTTACACTGTGTTTGTACTGCTCACTGACTGAAGTTTAATATTCATTTCCTAATAACAGCTTTAGACTCTGCATTGTGCTTATTTCTTCATAAACAGCAGGTTCAAAAAATGCATAGCTGGTGTTATAAAAAAAAAAAAAAGCTGCTTTCTTAGCCTCCTAAGGGACTACATGACCCATATCAATTATTAGCATTCATGGCTATAAAAAAGAATTTGGAAAATAAAAGGATTGGAAAATGTATTTGAAATGTAAAAGTATTACTTCTAATAACATGGCAAATCTTTTAGGAAATGAGATATTAGCTTAACAAGGAAACTCTTGATTGAATGGAGAAAACAGAACACAAAATCAAGCACCTTCAAAACCCCTTAAGATCCACAGCTGCCTTATTGAAGCTACCACCTGTGGTCTCGGTTGCATGCACAGCCTCTTGTTTACACGCAGGACCGTTCTTGGTAACAAGCTGTTTCCCACCAGACATATCAATTTATCTTCCCAGGAAAGTCTCAGAGCACTCCACAGATGGACGTTGGGGAGAAAAGCAATGGTCTGCCACCAGCATTTGGCAAATAATTTGTTCCTCAACTGCTGATCTCAATTAAAACTAGATTTGAAATGCCTGGGAGAAATACAGGGCTGTCACTTACTGGACTCTGTTTATCAGAATAACAACCTCAAAGAATTACAAAATAAACTTAGACACTGTGTCTCTCTACTGTAGACTAGAATGGAAGGTTTTTGGAACACTAGAAAGCTAATTTTATTGGTCGATACCAATTGTATTCAAGGGGCTGACTAATATTGGGGACCAGTTACCTACTCTGTTGGTGTGCTCCTCATAATATGGTGAGAAGACATAATGATGGTATCTGATCTTTCTGCTGGAATACTTGGCAGTACCTGCAGCACAAAGCAAGATTCCACCCTACAGCAGATAAAGAGCAATTCTTCCCTTCAGAGTACTGGTCAGTGAACCACCATGATTACTGAGAACCCAACACAGCCAAACCAAATTGAGCACCCCATTCATCCTGAGTAATTATCTCGCTTTGCTTCCGCATCACTCCTGTCAGCCTCATATACTTCCCAAAACATGGGTGGGTGATCTTTCAGAAACGCCACCTCAATGTGAAATCCGTGAGTTATGATTGTCTACTGACTGGGATACTTCCCTTTCAGTCACCTTCTTACTCTAAGTGCAGATGAAATTGTTCTCTCCATAAATCACTGAATTGAATGTTTCTGATAAACAGGATCGAGGTGGTGCAGGCATGATGAGAATGAATAGATATATTTATTTCTTTGTTTATAGGCTAAATTCCATGACTTTGAATATAAAAAATGAGAAATAGAGGAACAGGAAATTAACTGAATGCAGAAATGAGCTATAGAGGTCAGCCATAAATGTACCTTTAATAAAAATAGCCATGTACAGTTCATCTTTATTTCAAGAATTATTGCAATTTTGAAACCTCTGTTCAACCAACTGTGAAAAAAAGAAAAAAAAAAAAAAAAGGACAACCCTTCTTTATGGAAATGGCTAATGGGGGCAGTTCTGAAATGTCACTTCCTACTGCTACCACGCATTTCTGCTCTGGAACCAATTTGCACGCTGGCAGACTTTCTCAGTGTGGTGGGGCTTTCTTCTTAGTCAGAATCTTGACTCTCTTCATAAACATCAAGCCCAGCATCTCTGAGCCAAGGATATACATCATCACAGACAGCACAAGCAAAATAGGCCATTTCAGGAAGGGTTGATTCAGAACTAACTTGGTTGTTTAAATTTCTATTACTTCCACTGGGCTTATAACAGGGAAAGCTATACACATTTTCAATTGAAAATTTCTAATCTTATGAGTTTGTGTATTTGGAATATTCAAGAATTTGGGAGAAGAAACAATTTCTGCATTACTTCTTAGAGACCAAAAGAACATGGGAGATGATACCTAAGGAACCCGAGGCTGCGGAGATGGCTCAGTGGTTTAAGTGTAGCTGGCAGTGCAAGCATCAGGGTTTGATACCTAGTACCACATGCCATGCAGGCCCCGGGCACCAAGCTGGCCAGTGAAACTGGACATGGTAGAGCACGCCTGTAATCCCAGCACTAAGGAGGCTGAGACAGAAGGGTCACTACAAGCCCAAGCTGCATAGCAAGACCCTGTGCCAGATAGATAGATAGACAGACAAACAGACAGACAGACAGACACAGACAGACAGACAGACAGACAGACATAAAAAGAAACCCTAGATGTTAGGCTGCTGATTGACAGTTGCAGGATATCTTCAATCTTGATCTATTTCTATCTTTGACTTATAAAGAAAAAGGTTTTCTTTAGAGGCTGGTGCGAAGACTTCAGGGAGTCTGAGAAAATACATCCTTTCACTACCAAGGTTGTGGAATTAGGCTTCATTTTTCATGTTTAGATTTTCTGTCACTTTCTACATAGCTTTTAATCATTTCCTGTTTATTAGTATAAATGTGATAGGATCCATAATAATATATAACTGAATTTATTTAATGACATTGTGGTATTCTAGGTAAAATGAACAAACAGAAAAATTGGGGGTCAAAACATTTGTCACTTTAATAAATGTATGTGTTATTAAAATTTGACTGTGATCTTGGGTTTGGTATATTTTGAATATTATTCTAAAAATTGCTCATTATTAGGCATACATTCCATTATTTTTCAATAATGATTTTTCTAATAAATATTTTAAGCCCTAACTATGACTTGAATGAGTTGCGTGGATATTGACCACAAAGAACATACTGGGTTGGTTTTCAGATCTTGCCTTGTGTAAGTCTGCTATACCAAAGTAAGGCAAAGTCTGAACTGAAAAAACGCAACAAATGCTCCTCCGTTGTGACAGTTTGATATTTAAAAATTTGTCTAAAAGCAAATGTCAGGTAAATTAGAAATGAAAATGCATTGTTACACAAATTAAATTAACCTTCTTTCATTAAATATCCAATCCACAGTGTTCCCACAAAAGGGACAAAAGGGAGGGGTAGGGAGGGGGACTGTGCAGACAAAAGACAGCTTCTGCTCTTCAGGAACTCACAGCCTAGTAGGAATAACAGAGAACAGACAGGCGTAAAAGCCACTGGAGAGACAAACTGGAGCGGGTTAGCAGGTGCTGAAGGATGGGTCTGTATGCTAGTGCTACATTTCCAGAGAGGATGAGTAGGCGGCCTCAGCCAAGCAGAGGGTGGGAAGGGCTCTACCAGGCAACAATAAGAGCGCAAGAGAGCCCCAGAGGAGAAGAAGGACCTGAGCACTTAACAAAATATGTTTTATTGCCAGAACAAAAAAAAAAAATCCTCTGTGGTAACAAACAGCAAGAGATGAAACTTGAAAGGTAAACATTTTCAGAACATAAAATTCCTTAAACTCATAAAATGCTGCTTATATTGCGACATTTATTCCTCGATGCCCAAGTAAGCATGCTGTTTAATCCATTTAGCCAACATATTCAGAAGACCTGAGAAGTTTATTCTAAATATTTTATTTGGAAGAACTTGTAAAATCTATGAACTTCCATCTGAAGGCAAGTTCTACCATCTCAGCAAATTATTTCTATGGCTTGTACTTTGACAATCTGGATATTTCAATTGTGCTGTTTAGTCCTTTTCACTGAGAAATCAACCCACTTCTTTCTTTCCATATAGTTTGGCACCATGCCTCAAAAGCAAGAGCGAGGGGCGGTGAGATGGCTCAGTGGTCTAAAGCACCTACTTAGAACAAGCTTGGCAAAGCATCAGGGACTGCGGTTCAATCCCCCAGCACCACATGCCAGCCAGCTCCGCCCCCTGGTGGGCTGAGCTGGCCACACACACACGCACACACACATACACACACACACTAAATAAATAAACTTTAAAAAAAAAAAAAAGGAAAAGCGAGTTTTAAAACTCTTATTTTCTTAGTAGTTTTCCACCTGCTTAACACCTAACCTGCACATTCAAAAATGTATGTCAATTCCCTGGCATATAGCATGAATTAAAGGATCACAAACTAAACATCTGTAATTGTACTTCCAGTCAGAACATAGCTGCAACATTTTGCTTGTTCTGGAAAACAACAAGAACAAAAGAGCTCTATCGATCCTTTCAACATCATCCTCTGGGTTGTTTTTAAACAGTACAAGCAACAAACAACAATAGGCATAGAAGAAAAGACATGAACTTGGTGTTAAGAATCTGAGCTTCAGTGCAGTTGTACGAGCCATCGCCGTGTGACCCTGAGCATTATTTCATCTCAACAAACTTCAGTTTTTCTCAACTATGAAGTTGAACATGCATGCCTACAGGACTTTTTCAAAAATTGGCCTTTCACAACTCCCTGTGTAATAAGCTTGGCAACCCAGGGGAACACAACTAAGAGAAGCCAGGGTTGAAAGGTTGGTATGCAAAGTACTCCACACCTCCTGTAGTCCTTCAAATCCTTAGCACCTTCCCCTGCCCCAGAATTCATCATTAACTTTTCAGTTATCAACAACCCCACTCCTTGACTCAATTTAAAAAACTCCTTCCCCACAGGTGTCTTCCTGTCTCCTTCAAGTGCAGTGCCTTTTGTTCCTGAGGCCAGGATGCCTTAGGTCAGGCCTTGCATATGGGAACCAATTTTCTGTCTTATATGACTGAAAATTGCTTATCCTTTGGAAATTTTATCCCCATCCTGCTGAGGTGGTACACAGGCTTTGTCTTTTCTGTCAAAACTCAAGGCCAAACAATTCCATTTTTCGTTTCAGTGACCTGGCTATGTACTCACTACCTCCTGCCCTGCTTTGTGAGATCCAAAGCTCCAAAAGATGGTAACCATGTACTTGTTTTCTCAGAATGCAGCTGGTTTCTAAGGTAAGAACCAAGCACTACTGTCTACTCTATCTAACTTACCCCCAAATGCACCACCTTCTCCCTCCTGCAACTCAGATTTGTCAGCCGAGATAGACTGCAAGCCTTTGCATTTGGCCAATGAATTTAAAGGCCAGCTGCTCCCGTGCACCAGGGCTTACAGAATTTCTCAGGCCCCTGCACCACTGCTGCCCCACTCTTGGGTGTGTTGCAGCCCTCTTGCAAAAGTAAAACATTTGGTGAAATTTCTTGGTATCAGAGTGCTTCCTTACTACCAAGAGATTAATCAGGGAGCTTATTTCCAACCCGGGGGATGAGGCTGTCCAGCAGGAAGGGAGCGGCAAGATAGTGAAAAAAGGATTGCCCAGGGTCTGGCATCAGCACCAAGCTCCACCACTGTCAGACCAGCAGCAGCGTTAGATTCCCAGAAGCGTGCACACCCTACTCCTTATGAGAATGCACTCTGTAATAACAACCCCCCACACACACCCCACCACCACTCCGCATTCATGGAAAATTGTCTTCCACAAAACTGATCTCTGGTACCAAAAAGTTTGGGCGATGCTGCTTTAGAGGATAACCCAAGCCTCTGACCTTTTTCTTCTTTTTTAAGAAACAATTATCGCATTATTTTAAAATGACAGAATAGAAACACCATGGTGTTTCAAAATCCATTTTCCCATACAGTAAAACATCAATTATCTTTCCTTATTTTTCCCTTTGGACACAAAGATCTCAACTTTGCTACAACATAAAGGGCAGGGCCAGTTTTCTTTAAAGTAAAATAAATCCTATTACTGGACATAGCATCATTCTCTAAAGAGTTTATTCAGTTTCTTAAATGGGGTCTCCAACCCCAAGATCTTGGCAGTACCTGGAGAGACTGCTCCCTTTGGATGACAATTTTCTTCTATGAGAAGTCCGTATTTCTTTATAATGTTTTGTGGTTTCATATGACAGACAGGGCAACAGGCATTAGTTTTAAAGTCAGATGAGCATGGATATGCTCCTAACCTAACTGCTTACATGGTAAGCATCATACATCACTCTTTGTTCCTCTGCAATGTGAGTGTATCAGGATCTGCTTCACACTGGGTTGTGTACTTCGCTTGTCAGCAAACCAGCACCCACTACCTTGTTGTTCTGTCCAGGAGCTAAGAATGTTTTGTACGTTATTAAATGGCTGGGGAAAAATACACTGTTTTCCCTTCAGTGCCCAAATAATATTCTTGATTGGACATCTTGATCCAGAGTTCTAAAACCTCATTATTTAACTCTTCAGAAAAAAATATTCATTGACCCTTGGTTTAGATCATGAGTTAAGATGGAAATCTCATGAAGAGGCTACATTTCCTGGTACACGCAAGTGCTCAATAAATACCAGTACTGATCCTTTGAAGGATAAACTGTGGCTTTCTACAATGAACCATAATTTAAGATAAGATTTTTTAAATGCTTAACAGTTTCCATTATGTACAAATTTTGTAATAACCAAAAAATTCCTAGGTCCTCTGAAGTATCAATTTGCTCTTAACAGTGCAGGGCTGGGGAAATAGCTCAGTACAATGAGCGCTTGCCTGGCAAGCACAGGGTCCTGAGTTCAATCCCCAGTACCACAAAAAAAAAAGTGCAATTTTTGTGCAAGTTTGAAAAAGAAAAGAATTTTAAAACAATGAAAAAATCTGTAATACTTTCAGTTGTTTTATAGAAATTAACTCTTCTGCTTCAAAATTTCACTGTAAGATTTTCATTTGGAAAACACACAGTAGTGGATTTGTAACTGGTGGTTAGGAACTATAGTGAGTTACTAGGGTCAGCTGAATGAAACTAGCATGGTGCTGGGTGCAGGAGACCCAGCTGAGGGTTGTTGCCAGCAGCAGAAAGGCAGAACGGGAGAAGCTGCCAAAATGCTATTAGGGATGCTGTTTGGAGAAGATGTTGGAGGCTGCTAGCTCTCTTGGGCTGCTCTGCTGGAGGACCTTGCCATGCTGGCTTTCCTGATGATCTTTGGAGAAGCTCTGGTCCTCGTCTTGAGCATCACTTCCTGGCTCCAGAGAGGAAGATGGTGCACTGCTCAGCCTCATGAAGCTTTTCGCATTGGCTTTCCTGTTGGGAACTTGGCTTTCCTCATCACTACAGGAGCTTGGGACCTCGCTGTTGCTGAGGACAGCTGTAGTACTTTTGGGGGAGCTCTTTTGCTTACTATGAATGTTGCTTCCTGAGTCCAGTTCAGATCCCTCAGCCTGCTAGCACAGATCCTTCATTCTGGTAGCATAGACTTCCTGGCTTCCATCACTGACCTTTGGGCCTTTCCAGCTCAGATGCATGAAGCAGACCTTCAGGAGACTTTGTCAGGGCTCTAGGCCTCCAGTTGGACTGGTGGGCAACACTATTATGAGATTTAGGTTTTCATCTGGACTCATCAGGATATCGGGCTCCAGGCCCTCAGCTGAAGTCTTCAGTGTTTAGTGTGTGGATAGATTTCCTGCATTTATTGCATATGATTTTTGGGTGATTCCTTATAAACTAATATTATAAAATGTATTTTATATTATATTGTTTGCCTTACAAAAACCCTGAACCATGACACACACTAAAAAGAAAATTAAATCATCTCTTATCTGACTATCTAAAGCTAATTCCTACCAATAAAATTGTAATATTTTCTTTCATTTATTGTAATAGTCTAAGCTCTCCCACTTTGTAGCCAGCCCCACCTTCATTTTCTTTCCAGTACTGGGGATTAAACTTGGGACCTTCTGCTTGGCAGGCAGGCGCTTATGCTGCTGAGGTATATCCCTGGCCCTGTAACCAGCCCTTCTCATAACTAGGTCACTAAATACTGTCCTGGCCAATTAGCTGTCTGGGGTTTGCGAAAGTCTCTCAAAAGCAAAAGGTGGAACCCTCTCAGCACCTTTCCTCCACCCAGGGGCTACAGGTTGTCATCTTAGATGGTGAGGTAGGGGGACCCTAGAAATCTAGAGAAGTCCAAATATGCCTAGCAATCAATTAGGAGTAACTTGAGTCTTGGAAATAAAATTACAGAGCCCCCATAACAGCTCTGCTGGCTTCCCATATCCCAGATGGTTCCTGCTCTTTACTCATTTTTGGTTCAGTTTCATCTTTGTGCACTTCCTTTTGCATATGCAATCTCACCTTATGTTATTTGCACTGTCTTGCTTAGTGAAGGAAGGATCATTTAAAATAGACCAAATGGTAGCAAGTATTTTTCCCAGGTATTAAGGTCCAAGTGGGTTTTGTTTTATTTTATCCTTTATGCTTTGCAGCACTCTCGTCATTTTTCTTCCAGCAATATGTGATAATTTTACTACCAGGAAAGAAATAAAGAAAAGAGTGCTATATAGTCTGAAATGTGCATTTATGAGGGGTTGAATTGTAAAATAACTAAAAATTTAGAGCAATGTTTACATTTCAGTATAATACTTATTCCTCTCAGATATCCCTACAAACAAATGGAATTACTGTGTCAAAGTTTTTAGTAAATTCCATCAATAATGTTCATTTCAGGGCCTGCCAAGATAGCTCTGCAGACTGTAGCGCCTGCTTAGGCAGACACAGGGACTGGGGTTCGATCCCTGGAGGGTTGTGCTGGTCCTGCCCCTGGGGCGCACTGTGACCGCAATTGAGACTGGGTGTGGTGGTGTGTGCCTGTAACCCCAGAGCTTGGGAGGCTATATATGAAAGACATAAGTTAACAGATGTCTTAGAACTTTGCACCTAAATACTCAAGGCCTCCCACAGTGTTAGTAAGACCTAGAAGTGTCAACAATAGTTTTAATTTTACTTAAGATCAAATTCATATTCAATTTTTTAATCGTTTCTAAAACACTGTTTATAATAGGCTTGTTCTTCTATAAGTTAAATTGAACCAAGCTCTATGGGTTTGGGGTGAGCCCTGCTAGCATAGTGCCGCGATCCCCGCCTCCTGGCCTTCAGACCCACTCTAAGGCAGTCACCCCAAACACGAGCATGACTAACTGAATCTCTGCTGAAACTTCAATGCGGTGGATGTGAGGCTGGAATAAGGTGCAAGGTGACCTTGGACTCCATCTCGGGCGCCTGCGCTCAGTCCTGGATCACGTGCCCTGAGAGAAGTCTGAGAGGCTATGACTGAGCCCAGGCTATGACTGAAGTGCTCCACAAGGACCCGGCATCACCAACAGCTACAAAAGCGAGCTGGGAAGTCGTTTACCCAGCCTTCCCCCAGCTAAAACCCCAGACACAACGTTGTCTTGACTGCAACCTCACAAGTGGATTCAGCCACCGCGCCCCACTGCGCTGTGCCCGTATAGCCCTCCAAGAGGAACTGAAGTGCTAAATGGGTTTTGTTGTTATTGTTTAAACCACTACAGTTTCAGTGTCTGTCTTCATCCTGCAATAGATACCTGACACGGAATGTGACTACTATGTCACTTCAGTTTCTTTTCGTCTTGAACAGTGTCCCCAACTTTTTTTCTCATTATACTTTTTTTTTTTTTTTTCCTCCCGGAACTGGGAATTGAATTCAGGCCCTTGCTCTTGCCAGACAAGCGCTTATTCTACTGAGCCATCTCCTTGGCCCCTCCTTACATATTTCGTTTGGAGACAAAGCAAATATTTTTCAGTGACCAAATATTTTTCACGGAAGGCCTATAAGACTGTGTCATATGTGTATCTATCGAATTGTTTCTTTATAGTATCATTTAACTTGTGCCTTTGTTCTTTCACTTATTGAAAAAAAAAGTAAGGGCGATCTCTAACGGCCTTATTAAAATGCACATTCTCAGCAAAACCACTTCACAGACAGTGTGTCTTTCACAGGGGACTGTATCACTGGGAGTATGTCACTGCCTTCTCCAATCAGCAAGCAATTTCCTAGCACATCTCTGGACACTATGGACTGCTGTATAATTCATGACAGCTCTCTGAGAATAAAGTTCAGGGAAACAAAGAAGAGGATGTCTGACCCGGTGGCAAGCTGTCCAGATAGGACAACCCTGTCTGTTTTCTCAGAACTCTCTTAAGAGACCAGAGGCGATAATCTTGTGTAAAGTCTTCAGATAACTGCACTATGTGTCTGATCGGGACCTCGCAAGTTAGTGGGCTTTTTGTACCACTGCCCTTTGTCATGATTGCTACTTTCTAAGCTTCTCAAGAACTATGCTGTGCTTGCTCAGAGGTTCGGGGCTCAGACAAGACTTCTGAGACCCCCATGGTCCATGACATTCAGCCCTGCTGTCATTCTTCTCACAGCTCTGGTGGATCTGCAACAGTGGACTGCAGAGAGAACCATTCTATCTGTAGACAAGCCCTAGCACTGACACGGTGGCCTGATGGCCTTATCAAAAAACCTTAATCAATAATAGGGGTGGGGGGCTGGGAAGATGGCTCAGTGGAACAAGTGCTTCCCTGGCAAGCGCAAGGGCCTGAGTTCAATCCCCCGTTCCGAAAAAAAAAAAAAAAATAGGGCCAGCCAGATAGCTGAGCAGATTAAAGTACCTGCTTAGGCAGGTGTAGGGAAAGGAGTTGGAGTCCCTGTGTGCCATGCCAACCCCAGCCCTGGGGCACGCTGAGAAGGCAGTTGAGACTGGGCGTGACAATGCACACCTAATCCTAGCACTTCGGAGGCTGAAAACAGAAGAACCACTACCAAGTCCAATCTGTGTAGTGAGACTCTGTAGACCCTGTACTAAATACATTTTTAAAAAATACCCTTAATCTATGTTTTTCTGAATCTTTCACATAAGGATATGAGTTATAAACACACACTGAAGAATATTACCTCTTCCTGCTATAAGTGAAGGAAAATAGATGTAAAGTTTTAGGAACCCAAGTTTCTAAATTAAGTAATTTGGGTTCCTTTCACAACTTGGTAGCATTTATTCTGCTCTCAGACATTTAATATCCACATATTGCATATTTTCAGCATAGGAGAAAAATTAAAACTCATCACTTATAATTATATCAAAGGATAAAACATTGTTCTATACAGCCTCAAATCTAACATTATCATCATTTTACACATTCATGGGGACTTCACAGATGGGATAATTCTGTGGTACCAAACAGAACCCATGCCTCCTCACGCAGCTCACTGTTTCAGTAGGTGTGATGATTTGACCCCAGATGTTCTGAATTATTCAAGAAAATTGAAATAAAATGAAGACACCGAGTCATCCAAAAAATAAAATTTCTCTGCAGGACAATTTCTGATCTCATAGGTGTGTTCCAGTTAAAAAGTGAGTATTAAGGCAGAGAAAAATAAACTGATATAACTTCTCCTTCGAACTATACCTATTTCTATAGAATTATCACAACTTTCCTTTTTGTACTAAAATAAGTGTTCAATTTCAGTCCCCTCTAAACAGCAGTTACTTTAGTTTAATGATTAAATGTATCCGTACCCATCAAGTAATAAGCCCAAGTTGGCATCCAGTAACTCATTACCTCTGGGATTTAGGAGTATAAAAAGCAAATTATTGTCTTTTTAATACTGAAGGAATCTCCGAGAAGAGAACCACACATTTCATAGAAGCAATCAGTGTCTGACCCTTGCTTAAGCAAGTTATTGATCTTTAGTTATAATATATCTCTATTTTGTGACTCAGATGTATTATTTTAATTTCCTTCATGAATAAAACTTAGCCAAAATAATAAAAAATAATCTTCAAAAACTAGAGACTGTACTCATGAGTGAAGAGAATCAGACCCACATGTGCAAATATCGTAGTGTCTCACTAGTGTAAGAACCTGAAAGAATAAATAAAATCTGAGAGGTATAAAAGATATTGTGAAAGGGAAAGAATTTGTTCAAAGAGAAGGAAAAAATGGGATGAAGAAAAGGATGAAAGAAAGAAAGAAGGAAGGAGAAAAGATATATTTATGTATATACACAGGATACCTTAGATAATGTACTGCTGATTTCCGCTGGTCTATTGAAAGGAGCAGTTAATTTTTTTTCTTCTCCTTTTATCTCTTATAACTTTTTAAAATCTATTTTGCAAGCTTATATCTGGTAATCTAAAATCTGGTAATTTGAGATACAGTTATGCAATATAACAACCATTGTTGAATTCCTATTATTTTATTTACTAAAATTCTGTATCATTTCTGTTTTTTTTTCACTATTTTTATTCTCTTTAAAAAATAAAAAGGAAACAATAACATAAGATGAAAAATAATAATCTTCAAAGCATTTCAGAGTTTCATTTAATGATTTGTATGCTGTACTGTTGGCTGATTATATGAAATTAAAGGAAGTTGAATATTCATAGGGCAAACACCTAAATACTAGAATAATCAACAAGCAGAAGATGTTTTGTTGTTGTTTTTCTTTGCCCTGAACATTTATAAAATTTCTGCTCTGTTAATGTAGTCTCAATGTTTATAAATAAAAATAACTCATCTGTCATCACTGAAAAACTAATTATTTCCCATTCCTGTTAATGGCCTACATAATTCAGAGGCTATCTCTCAGCACCACTTATTGTTTCCTTAGGGGAAACTAAACTAAACTTGTTCCTGCAAGTTTGTTCAATTAATCTTTTCTAAATTAGATTCCTCATAGGAGGGAGATCATGTAGTTCTTGTCTTTTTGTGCTTGAAAAAGTTTAGGAGAAGTTGCAGATAGAATGGTGGTTGTCAGAAGCTGTGTGAAGTGGGGAGTGGGGAGAGATGGAGACTGATCCCTGGTTGTTACGTTACAGTGAGCATTGGGCAAATATTTTCAGTGTGTGTCGAAGCCTAGGATGGCTAGAGATAATGACAGTGTACTGCATATTATAAAAGGCTACAAGAAAAGATTTTGAAAGCTTTTATCATAAAGAAATAATAAATATTTGAGGGTATAGATAAGTTTAATCTGATTGAAATTTTCCACAAGGTTCGCAGGTACCAAAACACCGCAGGACACCTCTTTAATATGTACAACTTTTGCATTTTCTATGTCAGTTAAAAATACATTTAACTTAAATTTGAAAAACAGTATTTTCTTACAGAGCAACAAAAAGAATGAAATTTTTCTACCTCTTGTCCCATAGGCTGTATTTTCATAAGATGAAATTTACTTCAAAATAGTATAATTGTGGACTGGGGAGATGGCTCAGTAGCATAAATGCTTGCCTGACAAGCACAAGGGCCTGAGTTCAATCCCCAGTTCTGAAAAAAAAAAAAAAAAAAAAAAAGTACATTTGTTCCTTTTTGAGGATTAGCCCATAAATAGGGAGTGACTTTCTTTGACTTTTTGTTCCCACCTGAAAATCGCTCTCTTAAGGAGTGGCTCCATCTCCCATAAAGGAACTCTTTTCCCACAGACACTAAGCTACTTGTGCCAGGGCCGCCTGAGGCTACTGGAAATGGCAGTTGGCCAGCTGGAAGGGCCAGGAGTTCATGAGCTGATATGAATATTTAATGTGACCCAGACTACAGCCATTTTTGAAGACCTGAACACTTGAGAAAATTCTACCCAAATTGAAAGTTTCTGCTATCAATTTAGTCTTCATCGGCAGTTCCTAGGTCCCCTGCGCAACTAACTACGTGGAACTGGTATCCAGTGGCAGTAACGTAACCAGATTTTTCTCTTATGCCACATATTTCATTAAAATAGATTCTTAGAGTTTACATGATACAAGTTCTAGCTGTCTCCCTTGATTTTTCTCTCATTGCTGAGACAAAAATGCCCAACAGCGAAAATTAAGGAAGGCAAAGTTTATTGAGCTCACAGTTAGTGGAGGTTTCAGTCCATGATCAGTTGGCTCCAAGGCAGGGTAGCACACGGCAGAGGGCAGCTGTTCATGGTGGCAGCAAACAGCAAAAGCACTAAGTGCACAGGGCAAACGGTGAGCCCCTTTCCCTCCCTTGTGTTGTACACCGGCTCTCTGCTCACCCATCTCATGCCTGCCTCCTCCACAAGCTCAGGCTGTTTACAGTGTGCAGACCCTGGCTCCCTGCTGAGTTAAACTTCTAAATTCCAGTTGGGACAATGTATCAAGCTATACAGAAGTGATTGGTCCTTTTTGTTGATGTTTTCAAGAGTTGCACTGAGTACTGTGCTGAGGGATCCTCCTACTATTCAGGCCAAATGGCTCTGTTTCATTCCTTTTGTTAGCGATTGCTAAAAACGCAGCATTGTAGTCTCATCTGTGGATGTGTTGCATTCTCTCTTTCTACTAGGCTTGCAAGCACATGGTACAAAGAAACAATGAATAGAGAATTGATACTAGCTCCTAAAACATATCTTATGCTAGGGAACTATCCACAAATCAATTCTTTGTTACACTCTTCTAGAAATATACTGCTGACCTGACAGGTTGACTATCTTGTGTTTGTAGAATCTACCTATATCCACTTTAAACTCTGAGTTTTCATCTATTCCTTCCTACAATGTCAGATGCTGAGCTGCTATAGATGCAGGCCACATGTGGCAACTTTAATCTTAAAATTTTAGGGATGAGGTGGCTTGAAGACTTAGTGGCTGGCCTTCATCTGTCCTTGTTGCCTGTTCCCTCCACACTCCAATTCTTCTATGGGCTGATTTTAGGAATGCATAATTAAAAGCCTGACACCTGTTCAAAGATTTTTATTATCATTCTATCATCTGCCAAATTAAGTTCAGATTACTCCCTTGGGAATTTCCATGGGAAACATGTGACCAGAAATTTAGTAGGAGGAGGGTGCAGCATCAGAGAGCATTGTATTGCAGAGGGACAGCAGTAGGGGCAGACCATGGACTCTCTAAATACACAGACAACTGACCCAGCCAATCTCGCCTCTGGGGTATGGCTCATGTTTTCACATTTGCATAAAATTAGCCTCTTAATCTTGCTAAGAGTGAGAAAAAGCCTCTTACAGGGAGTGGTTGGAAAAATACAGTACACATTTCAATTTTTGAATATATGTACTATTATAGTAAAAGAGGCACTGCCATTAAGCCTTGAAAATAACTCCCTTTGTTTTAAACACAAGAATCTTGTTGCTCTTGCCCCTCTCTGCAGCATTTCCACGAGGCCTCCACTGTGAATGTCTTCAGCAGCACTGTTGTTGCTGCCTCCATGCTTGAAGTGATTGAAAACTTTTCCCTTTCTTGGTCATTCTGATTTCAGAGAACAACCAGGAGTTGCATCGTGCCAAACCCAGTAAATCAGGTAGCTGAGGACACACTGCAAAGGTTTCTGAGCTGACTCCTGTTGGAAGGCTCTGGCATCGACCTTCACCATAATTCTTAATCATACCTTTTAAAGCCATAGATTCAGCACTAACCTGCTCCATTAAGGGCCTATATTTGACTTTCAAATGCTAGTAGTATAAAAACTACATCTATGAGAGTGTTATTCCTGTCATCCTCATTTTATCTACTTTTGATTTGAAAAGATAGCTCTCAAGGATTTTGTTCTTCTGTCCCTTCATACTCCTAAAAACTACTGAGGATCACAAAGAACTTTTTTATTTGAGTTCTATTTGTACAAGCAGTAAAATATTAGGCAATAATGCAAAAAGAATTCAAATAAATTTTAACAAATTGTGAAAAGATACAAACATTCCATTAGCCATTTTAGATTCTAGAATGTTCCCCTGTAACTCTGACAAAATAAGAGTGAAAAAAAAGAAAAGAAACACACACACACACACACACACACACACACACACAAAAGAAAACACTAGTATTGCTACGCAAATAATTTTGATCTGGCCAGTTCCTCCCAGTGTATGCCAGGGATGCCCATGGATATGCACATCAAACTTCAAAATCACAGTTTACAAGAATTGTCACTAATAGAGGAAAAATAAATTGGGAGGAAAAAAAAAACATAGAAAAATGGTCCATAGTGTGTGCATGCATTTAAATGTTAAAATTGTCTGCTGGGAATGGAGCACTGTTTGGTTTTGCTTGCCGTATCAAGGACTGAACCCCAAGTCTTGTGCATACTACCCCCTTTTTTATTTTATTTTGAGACAAGCCTTGCTAAATTTCTCATGCTGGCCTTGAACTTGTAATCCCCTGCCTCATTCTCCTGAGCAGCTGGGATTAAGGGCTACATCATGGGATGCATATTAACTTGATGTGCAACACAAGAGAAAACACAGAAGGATGGATACAGTGGAATGACCTACAGTGTTTAGTCTTCTGAACCTTTTTAACTTCTTAGTTCTAGATATAGTCAAATTCCACTTTCATCTAGTTTAGGTGATTTCTAGAACCAACCCAGAAGAAAGCGTGAAGGCACACAGAGAATAAGTCTTCCATTGGCAACTGTTGATTTCATTATAATCCATGGTATGTGTGTATTCCTTGCAGCAGAGATGTCCTATGTAAAATTGTAAGGTAATCTATGGAATAGTGAGGGAAAATTTTGCCATTTGTACTTACTTAATTTTTTATTCTTGTTTTCCTTTTTTGCATTTTTTTTTTAATTTTTTATTTTTTAAAGTGAACAAATTATAATTAAAGCAAAAAATTACAAGTGATACAAAATTTCACTTAACAAAGTAAGATGAATTTTGCAGTACTTGTTGTAATATATAGTGTTTTTTTAACCAGTTATTCATATTACCAAATATATGCATGTGAAATTGGAAGAAGGAAGAAATGTATAAGAAATTAAGAAGAGATAAGTACAAACCATGGAAAAAAGGAGACAAAACAAATTAAAACAATATCTGCTCCTTTCCATAGACCAGCAGAAATGCACAGTGCAGTTGTCCAAACCATCCTGTTTACATACATAAATCTCTTTCCCCCACTCCTTCTCCTCAACACAGTAACTCTTCCCTTTTAAATAAGTTCATTCCCTTTTCCCAGTATCTATTGTATCCTTCACATTCCATTTTTTCTCTTTCAGATTCCCACACTAAAGAGACAATAAGATGTTTGCACATGCGGGTCTGATTTATTTCACTTAAGAGTACATTCTCTAATTATATCCATTTACTGACAGAAGACTCAAATTTATTCTGTTTTAGTACTCCATTGTGTAAAAATATCACATCTGCTTTATCCATTCTTGAGTTGGTGGGCATCTGGGTTGTTTCTAGGATTTAGCTATGACAAATTGCGCTGTTATAAACATGGGTGCACATAGATATTTTTTAGTATTCCTTGATTAGTATATACTTATTTTCCCTCACTCCCAGATCCTGGAAAACACCTTTCCACTCTTATTTCTGAGCCCAACCTTTTTTAGACTCTCTATATAAATGAGATTACTTGCTATTCATGTTTCTGTACCTGGCTTATTTCACGTCGCTTAATGTCCTCAAGGCTCCTCCAGAGTTGCAAACAACAGGGTGTTCTCAGTTACAAAGCAGAATAAGAGAATAACATTTCATTGTGTGTATATATGCACGTGCATTATAGACAATAGGTAAGTAATCACATTTTTTATCCATTTATCTGTGTATGGACACCCTGTTTAACTGCATTCCTTGGCAATTGCAAATTATGTCTCAATGAGCTGGGAGTGTGCATATTGCTTCAATATGATTAATTTTTGATATATACTCAGAAGTGGTGTTTGGATTGTATTTCTATGAAATTAGTGACGCTAATATTTATTATATATTTGTTACCTATTTTAAGAAATGTCTTTACCCATTTCTTAATCAGGCTGTTTTCTGCTTATTGAATTGTTTCATTTCCATGTGAATTCTGGATATTAACTTCTTATCAGATATATGGTTTGTAAATATTTTCTCCCATTCAGTAGTTTGTTTTCTTACTCTATTCTTTCCTTTTCTACACAATTTTAAAATTTTGTTTGATTTTTCTAGCTTTGTTTCTGTTTTCTTTGTTTTGATGAGCTAACCAAGAAAAATAAATCATTGTCCAGATGGATTTTGTGTGTGTGTGTGTGTGTGTGTGTGACTCTGTGTGTGTGTGTGTGTGTGTGTGTGTGTGTGTGTGTGTGTGCTACTGGGGATCAAACTGACAACCTTGTGCTTACCAGCCAGGTGCTTACACCACTGAGCTATCTCCCCAGCCCAAGACTAATTCCAAGTAATCTTTTCCTTATATTTTTCTTCTAGCTGTTTTACAATTTTACATTTATAAGTTTATACTTTGCATTCTCACATTTATCCATTTTCAGCCAACTTTTGTGTCTAGCACGAGACAACATGATTTGATTCTTCTTCATGTGGATGGATACTCAGTTTTTCCAATCTTTCTTATATGATAAAATATATTATAAGATATGTAGTGAAGAAGAACAAAGGCAGAAATGTACTAAAGACATGCTCAAGAATATTTTCATCTAATTAAAGCAGGCCAACTAAAATATCTCCAATAAGGAAATTATCCAAATGCCCTTTATCAAGAAAAAGGATGAACAAATTGTGGCATATTTATTCAACAGAATATTGAGAAGCAGTAAAAAAATAATGACCTAGTGATACAGAATGCAAAACAGATACCACTTGTAGGCATAATGTTCAAAAAGTTAAACCCAGAAACAAAGATGTACGTACTAAAGGATTCCACTAACTTAAAAGCAGTACTAGTAAATTAGTACTGTAAAAAGCAGTACTAATCTATGATGGTAGACTCCATAACAGGGGCTACTTTTGGCAGAGTAGCCTATCTGGGAAATGACCAGGAGAAACTTTAAAGAGACTGAAGCTATTCTGATCCTGATTTTGATATTGTTTATATGAAATATAAATATGAAAGAATTCATTGATCAGTACTTCTAAAATTTGTGTACTTTGATGTACATATTGTCTTCTGCAATAAGTTATTTCAAAAGACATGACCATTTCTTTAAGACCTGTCTAATTTAACCTTTTTATCATTTAAACTGCAAAGAATTGATGAAACCTTCTTCATGTGCGACAATGCCCAATATTAGTGTACTTCACACTAAAATAGAATCACAGGTTTCTATTTTAAAGTCTCAAGTCACTCCCACTTGCCTCTGAAATCTCTCCCTAACATCTACCTGCTTCCACTGTGGAAGAGCAATCTGATCAGCTCTAGAGCAAGGGAACTTAAACGACTGAGTGTGCTGCCTTTCATTCAAATGCAATCTTATCTGCCTACCCTGGGGCTGGTGAGATAGCTCAGCAGGCTACAGCACCTGCTTAGGCAAGCTTAGGCAAGTGAGGGGACAATGGTTCAATCCCCAGCACCACATGCCGCACCATCCCTATCCCCAGGGTGTACTGAGTCGGCTACAAAAAACAGAAAAATTTCCACATCTACCTACTCTGTCGTCCTCTTTCACAAAGCTGAGTCCTTCACACGCAGCTAGAGACTGTGGATGGTGACGCCGAAGAGAGTCAACAACAGCTTGCAAGATCATGCAAGGATGTCAATATTAAATTAAGAGCTATATTTAAAATTGTGTGTGTGTGTGTGTCTGTGTATGTGTGTGTAATTAGGTAACAGTGACACATACAAAGGAAATACTGAGTAGAATCTTCAAACAGGGTATCAGTAGTAGAGCAGATATCGTTAAAATATGACACTACAGTGGTTTCCTTTTTTGTTTTTTAAAAATTTTGTGGAACAGGCTATAATGATCATTAAAATGATATACTGAAAATTGTTCATTCTCCCTTTAAGTAGCCATTTCAGAGCCACATAACACACACCACTTATGCTTCGAGTGTCACAGTTAGGATATTTTAATTCTCAGTGGTTATGAATTTGTCGTTGACCTCAGCTCTCCTGAAGATATGTTTTTCCCTGAGTAACAAGATTGCCAGCACAATACCAGGGCGGTTCTTCCTCTGATTCTGTTCTAAGCACAGACTTTAGCTTCACAAGAGCTGCCAGGAAGCCCACTCATGTACCCAGGAAGCTCCCCAGCCTTTCCCTGCCTTGCATTCCAGCTCAGCACCAACGTCCCCGGCTGCGGCCCACTCCAGACTCTGCTGTCCTTTCCTGTATCACTGTGATAGGATGAGTGTGCTGGTTGATACATTGTGTCAACTTGAGAAGTTCAAAAGTTTAATTAAGCGACTCAAAGTTTGCAAGCAATCTCATCCTGTCAAGAGGAAGGCCTGAGCTGTGTGACTTCTACACTCCCACCCAGGGTCAGCCTGCTTATAATGTAAGGAGGGGAGAGAGGCTTGCCCCTCCCTGTGCCCTTCTGTTGTTTGGCGGCCCTCACCACGTGCTACTCTGCCTTGCAGGCAGCCCAGTATGGACTGAAACCTCCACTAATTGTCAGCTAAATAAACCTTCTCTTCCTTAATTTTGGGTTTTGGGTATTTTGAGCCAGCAATGAGTGGAAAATAATGGAGACAATGACCAGAGCATAATTTCAAGAATTGACTCTGGTTTTCCTTTTTATGTTTTTCCTCACCTGAATCTATCTTTTAGTTTCTCTTTTTTTCTCTCTCTTTTTTATGTATTTGGTACAGGGTCTCACTGCACAGCTCGGGCTTATAGTGGTCCTTCTGTTTTTGAGCCTCCCCAGAGCTGGGATTACAGTGTGTGCCACCATGCCTGGGAGTGGTTGCAGGCTCAGTGCTCCCAGGGGCAGGGCAGGCGCATGGTACTGGGTACAGAACCCTGGTCCCTGCTCTTGCCTACGCAGGTGCTTAGTCCACTGAGCTGTCTCACCACCCCTCAGTTTCTTTATTATTAGTACATGTTTATAGTATAAAATTAATTACATTCATTTGGGGGACAATCCCTGCACTGGGCTCCCTGTACATGTGCAAAATACATATGACGTGTCTATCAATTTTAATTCTGATTCCTCTCCCTATCCTCTTAAACTTCCTTCTGCTGATTTCCTACAGTTCAAGGAACGTAAAGACCAAAGGATGTTGAATTTGTAAGTATTTAGAAATCTCTTGAGTTAAATAATATGCCTCTTTTACTGCTTTAAACTTCAGCCATATCTCTATTAAATTTATTTGTGTATTTAATTTCTTTGAAAAAATAAAATAAAAATTCCATCCTCCCAGGCAACTTTGATCTATATCTGTTTGCACAACAGACAAGATTTTAAATCAGTTTTTCCAAACTTAGACTGCAGTATTTATCTTCTGGACCACTTCCAGTCAACTGGGTAAACAGAATTTATTTAACATCCTAAAACACACTGAATAATTTTAAACACTCTCTATATTTTTATAACATAAAATTGTGCTGCTTAATTGAAATTTTGCTTGGCATAATTGTTCTATTACTTATATATACATAAAAATTAAATTTTTAAATGACCTGATTATCAAAAATTCAAAGAAAAATCCTCTCCTAACTTTTTAAAAAATGGCTTTTTAAACCCTCAGATTATTTCCACATGTGGGTAGATAAGCAAGCAAGCAAGCACACACACACACACACACACACACACACACACACACACACACACAGAGTTATTGTACTCTAATGCCAAATGCTAGGAACTTCTCCAGAAGTTTCTTTAATAGTGGAAATGTACTTCCAAGACACACACTTTTCTCCATATTCACCGCATGACATTTAATTCTATTTTTAAAAGATAAGCTCTGTCCTATTAGTCTCTACCTCATACTGTCCATTTTCCGGAAGTCTGCCTGGTGTAACTAATACAGCAATGACCTGGAGATGTGGTGTGTTTTGAATCAACCTGAGTGATACTGGGAACGTTGCTAATTTTCATGACTTTAGTTATGAAAAGCACTGAGCCTGTGACCGAGTCCAGGCATGAGGGTACACCCCTGTAATCTCTTCATTGAAATGGAGAGGGACTGTGTCAAAATTAAGGGAGACAGTACAGGGAGATAGCTCAGCAGCATAGCGCCTACCTGGCAAGCCCAAGGTCCTGAGTTTGATCCACAGTACCACAAAATAAATAAATAAATAAGTAAATAAATAAATAAATAAATAAATAAGGCAGTATCCTGAGTGGCAGGTTGTGGACTCTGGTCTGCAGTACTTTGAAAACTCACACACTGTTGGGGGATGTTCTCAAACAGATCTCTAATTGAATCAGGAAGCAGTTGGCCTGGACTCCGTGTGTGTGCGTGTGTGTGTGTGCATGTGTGTGTGTGTGTGTCCTATACCTGAGTCGAGAAGAAAGTCCACACTGTCTGATTCTGCAGTGCTCAGCTGACCAAAAAGCCCAATTCCCGGCTTTCCCTAACAGTGTTACAAGTCATATTGGTAAAAAAAATCAAAATTATCTTTGTCTCAAACAAAACAGAAAAAAAAAAAAAAGAAAAGAAAGAAAAAAGAAAACCTAGAATCTATGATGCTGTTTCCACTTGCTTAGTGTCTTTTTCTAAACAAACAGATGGATATACCCTTCTCTTCCCAGGACAGGAAAAAAAAGTATAAGCTAAAATCCTGGCTGTGGGAAACTCACCCTAATATTTACTTTGCCCCTCAGCATTTTTCATCTGCAGTCCAAATTCTGTCTCAGATTTCCTGCCAACTGTGGAAAAGTTTGCTTCTAAAACATGTAGAGAAATCTAGGGAACTGGGTCATGGTTTCTTCATTTCTGCTATAAGCTGATTCATCATAATAATTTTCCTTAGGAAAAAAAACTAACTGGAAGATGTCCCAGTCTGTGACACACACAATGTTTTGCAAGTACAGGAGTATACCTGATATACTCACTGTGAATGATATAGAAATAAAGACTCATCACCTGGAAAATTTATTTGATTCAAAACAACAACCAGGGCCAGGAAGATAGCTCAGTGGAATAAAGTGCTTGTGCAGGCAAGTTCAGGCAAGCACAGGGACCCCAGATGGATCCCAGGCACTGCATACTGAGCCAGCCCCGCCCCCAGGGAAGGCGGAGAAGCACAGGCCTGTAATCCCAGCACTGGGGAGGCTGAAAACAGGACTCACCATGAGCCTGAGTGGTGTAGTGAGACCCTCCAACAACTAAATACATTTTTTTAAAAAAGCAACAACCAAAGAGGAAAAATTAGACTGTTTCATCACATCAGTTTAGTTGTTTAAATGCAGTGGCAGAATGTGGAAGGCCATATCCTCAGGGATGATGGAGAGGGACAATCAGCCTAAAATCTTCATCTTTCCAAGCCCAGGCTCAAGCAGAGACAGAGGCAAAAAAAGAAAAAAAAAATCAGTGTGCTAAGTCTCTTAGCTGGGGCCTTGGCTTGCTCTGAATGGATAGGACTACGTACGTGGAATTCATTACAGATTCAAATAGATTTTTAATCAGGAATTTAATAAATTAAGTATCTTAATTATTTTCAAGGATTAAACAAATAATATGGAGGTAAGAGTGTCTACATGTGAAATATACAGGTGAATAATTTTTGAAAATTGCTTTATAACTATGCAAATACCTGGGATAACATTGTTCTTTTTTAAGAAAATGATCAATATAGAGACATTTGTGCAACTACTGGATGACAACATGAAATTAATTGCCACTTCTGCATTTGCATGCTCCTCAACCCATCATTAATGAGGGTGGATCTGCTATAACAAATTGGTCCACAGCAGACATTCTTGAAAATGGAAAGAGAAAGTACTTATTTATTCTCCACCTTATTTTGCTTCAAATTAGAACCATGCCATCTTTGTGAGCCTTAATTTCAATGCAGGTTTCACAGTCTTCCAGAAAATCCCTATTAAAGCTCAAAGTTTAGAAGCTTAATAAGGCTGTCACTTATTCTTTAAAAATAAAAAAATCTAGATCCCTCAAGCTGCTTCATATGCATTTTCCTTTTTCCCATCACACCCTGTAAATTATGGGAGAAAAATCTGCGGAAAGGAGAATCAAGATTTTGGCTTTCTAGAAATGTGATCTCAATAAATTGATTTAGAATGTTTGGTTTGCCTTATACAGTTTGTGTCCACAAAGTAGCACTGTATCTTGATGTTTTCCAGGCTAAAGAATACAAGGCATATTCTACACATAGCTCAACATTTCATTTCTTTAAAAGACCACAGAGCACAGCCTAAGCAAGAACACATTCTGCTATGGACCTAGGACTGAGCGTACAGTGTAGACGTGTGGAAAACAGTCACAAACTCAATGACTGAATGGCTGCAGAACTTTCAACTGTCAGTCATTTCACATCCATTTTAGAAATAATGACACCTCTTTACAGACAAGAGTAGACTTCCAAACAACTGAAAGCCCTTTACTCTGAACTTGTGTAATTCCAAGACATCATCATTATTTTGTATTTGTATTTGCAATAATACAGACTGAATACAGTATCTTCTTATTGAACTACAACTGCAACCCTTTGTTATTTATTATTTTGGGGCAGGGCTTCACTAAGCTGTAAAATAGCCCAAATTGGGTTTGAACTTGCAATCCTCTTACCTCAGCATTCCAGAGTGTTGGAATTAATGACATGAATTACCAAACCTGGCTCAATCTATTGGTGAGCATTTCTTCCTGAAAACATACTCCAAACATAGCACGGATGTGAAAGTGAGGCAAGTATTACCAAAGTATGCACCATTTTCTCTTTCAATGGAGGATATGACAAATTCAACAAAAACCTTCAAAGATACACTGTACACACTGTGAATTACTGGAAGATAAGTTTAATTGAGATTGTGGACAATTTTATTCTGAAAATTTTGAACAAAATGTAGTTGACATTCAAAGATAGCTGAATTTCAGATTTTTCCTGGGATCTGAGAGCTGGATCATTATATCACCAATTTTCTGGATGACATAGGGCTATACTCACATTTGTAAGTCTAATTCCTCTAAATATAAAGTGAATAAACTTCGATATCCTTAAAACCTTAGATTATACTCAATGTAATCTAAATTCCTCCCTGACTATATCTTTGCAAATATTATATAAGATAAGCCAAAAATATCACAATGGGTGTAGCTTATTGGGCTGAGTTATAAAAAATTGACATTCTTAGCATTTAAAACAATAAGAAAACAGCAAAATGTTAAGGGATTTTACAAAGTTTATTTCTATCACATCTTAGATGGTCTAACCCTAAGATCATTTAATCCTTGTCAGTGTATCAGACCAGAGATATAGATGCCTCCTGTGCCAGTAGAGGGTATGGCCAAAATCATCAAATGACAGCAATGTAAAACATCCAAAGTGCAGCCATGTGGATGAGTCACAGCCATTGCTTGGCCAATGTGCTCTCTGTGAAAGCCTGAGAGAGTGT
>NW_004524581.1:1794150-1796213 GCF_000260255.1 Octodon degus | reverse complement strand
GTGTGTGTGTGTGTGTGTGTGGCCAGCTCAGCCCACCAGGGGCGGGGCTGGCTGGCATGTGGTGCTGGGGGATTGAACCGCGGTCCCTGGGCTTTTGCTAATCTTGTTCTAAGTAGGTGCTTTAGACCACTGAGCCATCTCACCAGCCCCTATATCATTGTTTTTGATGATTATTTTTCTTTCCTTTGGAACTTGGTTTAGTTGTGGGCCTCAGGTAGAATCTAGAGAGTCCTCTCTTCTGAATTTACATCCTCAACATCAAGGCTGTTCTTAAATCAAATGTGAGCTTGAAATTTCAATAATGAGGTGGTACTTTTTTCCTAGCAATAGTCACTTTTCCAATATGCACATGTAAATAGTATATTTAATTGTGTGTGTGTGTGTGTGTGTGTGTGTGTGTGTGTGTCTTATTTCTTTTAGCGAACATGGATGAAAACCCAACTGCATTTGGGGCTCCATTTTTTTTTTTTTTGCGGACCTGGGGATTGAACTCAGGCCCTTGCGCTCACCAGTGAAGTGCTTATTCCACTGAGCCATCTCCCCAGCCCTCCATTTTTTATAATGGAAATACAGAAGCACTAAAATCTAGAGTTGTTTGCTTGTTTTTATCAAACATGCTGTTTAGGATGAAGTGACATAATATATAACTTGCAGACAGAAATTATTTCCAAGGAAAGGAAATGAGGAATTTATGAATGTTTGAGAGATACCAGGTTCCATTTTCTGCCATAGCAGCCATACTCACTGTGTTACTCCACAGACTGTGATGGTAATTTGCCCTTAAAGAGAGAGGAAACCCCTGCTCTAACCTGCACTGAGACGAACAATAGCATGCACAAGGAAGTGGAAAACCACCATGTGACTAGCACAGGGAGAATAGGAGACTGAGAAGTAAGACAGAGAGTGAGGGCAGGGGAGATGGCTCAGTGGAATAAGTGCTTTCCTGGCAAGCACAAGGGCCTGAGTTCAACCCCTGGTTCTGCCAAAAAAAAAAAAAAAAAGACAGAGAGTCAGACAAGCTGGAGAAGGTGGCAGTGGCTGGGGTCAGTAGGGCTCACATGGCAGGGCTCAGGGCCTATGGTGGGCTTTCTTCCAAGCTCAAGAGTAAGCCATGGGAAGGTTTCATGCAGAAGAGATTGCAGCAGGTTAGCAACTTTACAAAATAACTCTCTAATTGTGGGCCAGATAGCTCCACAGTGGCCAGGGTTCGATCTCCAGCATGCCATGCCGGCCCCGGCCCTGAAATACACTGAGAAGGTGATTGAGACTGGGCGTGACAACGCACACCTATAATCCCAGCACTTGGGAGGCTAAAAACAGGAGAATCACAAGAGTCCAATATACATGGTGAGACCCTGTACTAAATACATTTTAAAAAAGACTAATGGGCAACAAAAAAGTTTTTCAAGGAACCACTGAGCATCTTAAATCCCCAGTTTGTACTGTATGTTGGCTTCTTCTGTGAATCAAATAATATAAATAGACATCCACCATTATCAATATATCTCATCATCATCATCATCATCATCATCATCATCATCATCATCATCATCCCTTGCAGCCAAAAGAGTCTTTTTATTTTTATTTTTTATTTTTTACTTTTTGGTGGAAATGGGATTGAACTCAGGCCCTTGCACTTGCCAGGGAAGTGTTTATTCTACTGAGCTATCTCTCCATCTCCTTGAAGCCAAAAGAAACCCTAGTTTTTACCAGCATCTAAGTGGTCCCAAAGATACGCTCTAACATTCCTCTGGCTATAGACAATACCACCTCAAGCCAACCGGAGAATCTGCTTAGAAGAGCAAATAAACAGGATCATCTCTGGCAGTGATGTAATGTGGTTTCAGAAACCATCTTAAAATCAACAGCATATTTCAATAGCCAGATGTGATACAAAATGTGGGCAGCTAGAGGAATTGTAGTTGCTGGACCTTCAGCAAATGTGCCATGCACAGAAGCACTTCCGTCTGTCTGTCTGTCTGTCTGTCTGTCTGTCTGTCTGTCTGTCTGTCTCTGTGTATGTGTGTGTCCCTCTCCTCTCCTCTCCTCTCCTCTCCTCTCCT
>NW_004524581.1:1778275-1794050 GCF_000260255.1 Octodon degus | reverse complement strand
TCTCTCTCTCTCTCTCTCTCTCTCTCTCTCTCTCTCTCTCCCCCCCCTTTGCCTAGAAACATCTGTGTTTGCATCAGGGAATGTAACACACAGGCACAAAAGAGAAATGACTAAACAGGATTGAAGAGCCAGAATCCCAGCGTGATGTGGCATTTAGTAGCAGCAGCCAGCCCACATGAATGGTAGTTACAAAATGGGCAAACACATGGTAATCAAAATAAAACTCAACTTCAAAAATCAGGAAACTTTTTGCCTAGAAGCAGGATGTGTAGTTACCCAAAATGTTCCTTTTTCTAACATTGCATATAGGTGTTTATTTCAAAAACTGAGAAGGAAGGATAGGACAGGCAGACCTGTGATATAAGATCATTTTTATTTTGCTGTTGCTGTTCTTAAACTCCTTCACTTAGAAGCATTTAGGATGTACAGTAGAGATCATCTCTGAGAAAATTGTGTTGATTTGCATTATTGTGGGCTAGCATTTCTTTTGAGTATGTCGTATTTGCTTTATCTCTTTAGAACCTTCACAAAGTATAAAATATGTGATGTCTCTAGGAGAAAAATTCAGATGAAAATTTTATTTAGCAAACAGATTTCTATAAAGAATGCTGAAGTATTAAGTTTATATTTTACAATGTTATGCTTGGTAACTTTTTCAACACAAGAAGCCATGACCTTGTAAAACTAATATATGACATAAAAGCAAGAAGTCTGTTTTAGAAAAATCAACAAACAGATAAAATGTCCCTGAAATTATAATAAAAACACTTAATTTGATCTTCTGGGTTTTTTTTTTACAATATCTTATGTTGTTTATATCAGGTATTATTATGGCATCTCTTAACACCCTTATAAAATAAATAGAACCAAACAAAAACAACAAAAAACCTAGGAACATGAAGAAAGAATGAATATTTGTCATTCTTTCAGCTTCAGGGATACATGACTTGTTAAATAGCATGCACTCCTGCCATACTCAGAAAATGATCATGTTTAGTTAATGGTGTGTTATCACTGTGAGCTTCTTAAATTGTTGTCCAGGGGAGTCTACCCTGTCATTTTGCAATTATCCCTGAAAATTATGCACTGGTTCCATACTTACTGTTGGATAAACTGCCTCCCTATACACAGTGAATTTTATGCCAAAGAAGAATACCATTGCAAAAAGTAACCCCAGTTCTAAAAAGCATACAGTTTAGAAATAGAAATAAGCTTAGCAACCAAATTATAAACAAAGTGTACAATACAACCTGTAGTAGAGATGAAATATCAGTAGAAGAAGGTCAGTGTCTGGGGCAGTAGTACCTTTGGGTTGGCTCAAAAAGACAAAAATAGTGAACATAGAGATAGAGGAGGAAAGCTCAGGAAATCCATGGGTAGGTGGAATCACTGGGCTCGTGTGGGGAGAGAAGAAATCAAGCTGGAAGAGCGGGCTGGACCTGGCTGTAGGAAGCCCTTGAATGTCCAACCATTGAGGCTCTAATTCAATAGGAACAATGAATCACTGAAGGGTTGTAAAGAGAGAACTAGTTAGTCACAGTCATAATTGAGAAAGATTAAAGCGCACAGTCATAGCCAACTTGTCACCTCCGTGGACTCAGCCTACTCCTGTGCTCGTAAACCTGATGTTTTATTGAGTGGCCAGATGAAAGTGATATTAAAGTCACTGCCCACCTCTTTTCTACCCACCCAGTTAAACTCTACTTGCTTTGTTTTTCTAAATTGACCGACAAAAATGTCCACTTATTAGGGACAGCCAACTCTGAATAACATTTGAATTGCCAGAATATATTATACGACAACAGTTTTGACAATTGTATCCTTCCAAAAGAGCATAGCCAGAGTGAGTTCACACACACGCACACATGTACGCTCGCGCGCACACACACGTACTGCATGAGACACAGGCATTTCCTGGAACAGTTCTATTAGAGTTGTTGTTCAAGTCATTCAATATAGCTTTAATGTTTGGTCCATTTCCTTGACATAACCAATTTATGGAAGCTAAAGTCAACATTACTGCATGCAATGCTGCGCTAAGTCAGATGGGTAATTTACCCATGAGGAACAATTTTATTGGTACCAGTTGGGAGCTTTATCTGGCTTCATCAGAAGAAATCAATATCTTCTGAACTTTAAGGCTTAAAATGAATACTCCTCTAAACCAACAGGTTTCTCACAAGACACAGACAGACACACACGTACATACATTTTTGTCAGCACACACACATATATATACAGATGTGCATCATATAGTCAAATAATTATACAAATTGAGAGGGAAAAGCAGCCACTGACAGAGCAATATATTATTATTAGATATCAAATTAGAATTCTTTTTTTTCTTATTTTATTTATTTATTTTTTTGGCAGAACCGGGGATTGAACTCAGGCCTTGAGCTTGCCAGGCAAGCACTTATTCTACTGAGCCATCTCCCCAGCCCCTGCAGAATTCTACTTCAGAAGAAATATAACAAAAAGATTTAATGTATGGAAATGAAAAATGCATGAAAGATGAAGCAGAAGTGAAATTAATTAACCATTAAAAGTATCCAAACAAACAATATTAAAGTTCCATCTTACGAAGACTCAGTAAGTATCTGCTAGACGTGAGCTAAAGCAAAACATGGGTCTGGCAATGCTGCCTCCATTTTAACCATTTCACACAGCATGAGGATATAAAACAAGAAGAGGTTTAATATTCCAGCTCTCAAAAAAGAAATCTTGTTTGATAATAACAATAAGCTTGTCTTCTGGATGGTTAACAACCTAAGTTTGCAGACCAAAATTAGAGAAAAAGGAAGGCTACAAGGAAAGCCAATATTTTGGCCCTACCCTTCTAAGGTCAATTAAGACTCAGGACATATGAGAACTTGTACTGTAATGTCATGTACCTCAGTAGTGTCCCAGATTTTCTGATCAAGAAGGTTATGGGGCCAAAGAGGAAATTGATCGATGACATGGAGTGTGCCTAAGGAGAGTCACATGAGGAGAAGACACTCTCTCAGGCTTTCACAGAGAGCACATTGGCCAAGCAATGGCCGTGACTCATCCACATGGCTGCACTGACCAAGGTTCTACAATCTGAGGTACAGGATCTCAGGATAAATCCTGAGGGCATTTCACTGACCTTCTCAAACCAAAAAGCTACAACTCTTGTTGCATAGGTTCTGCTTTACCTTGGTCTTAACCATCCAGTAGAAAAGTATGAAGATGAAATATAGGAAGTAAAGCCATGTTGTTATGTTGAGCTGTGGGGGACTCACGTCAATAATTTCTGACATTGCCAATTAAACAGAAGACCCAATGCTATTATGGGCTTCTGTACTCTTTTAGAATATTTTGCTGAGTTTACACACCTATAATATTCAACAACGGAACTTAAAAAAAAATTGGGGTATAACTATGAATGTCCATTTTGTATCTGTGTATTCAGAGTGGTTGGGATAGATATATAGTTGCATTCTCTTAATGAATAGAATGATTTTTTTTAATGGTGTTTGTAAGTAGGATCACAAGTCTGCATCTTGTACAGCAATTAACCACTAAGAAGAATATATGCAGTGTATTATTTGTTGAAACTGTACTTTCAATTTGATTTGAAACTGTCTCATTGCTATATGTTTATCAATAAAACTTTGAAAAGAAAAAAAAAGAAATCTTAGTGATATGCTCCCTTTACACAACATAATATGGACATTAATCCTTAGTGTTTCTGTTCTCAGAAGAAAACTGGTATAAAATAACTACTTTTCGAAGTCACAAAAATTGTCAATACTATTTTTTAAAATTTTCATTCTTTCAATACAGGGTCTCGCTACCCAGTTCGGACCCACAGTGATCGTCCTGCCTTAGCCTCTCCCCCGTTGGGATTACAGGCATGCACTTCCACATCCAGTTTCAGTGGCCAGCACTATGCACCGAGAACCAGGGTTCCAGGGCCAGCATGGCATGTGGTACCGTGAGTCGAACCTGGGTCCTTGCACTTGCCAGGCAGGCACTTAGACCACCAAGCTATCTCCCCAGCTCACCAATACTATTTTAAATGATAAAATATTGTATTTCTTTTCAAATAAACAGAGACAAAGAAAATCATTTCAATGACTATCAATGTATTCCTAAGAAATAAAGAGCTGACTTTGTATTCTGATCCTCATCCTAAACTGAATTATGATAATATATGATTTAAAGAAAGGAAAGGGGGGCTGGAGAGATGGCTCAGTGGTCTAAAGCACCTACTTAGAACAAGCTTGGCAAAGCACAGGGACCGCGGTTCGATCCCCCAGAACCACATGCCAGCCAGCCCCGCCCCCAGGTGGGCTGAGCTGGACACACACACACACACACACACACACACACACACACACACTAAATAAATGTAAAAAAATATTTATAAAGAATGAAAAGGTTTTGGTACTCCAGAACTATAAGATAAAATCAATTCAATTTGGAAAATTAAATTCAGAATTAAGGGTAATTGGCTGCTTTTCATAGCTCCTTCCAGGTTAGTCACTTGGCCTTTGCATGGAAACTCTCACAAGGGAATTTCTAGCCCCACAGTGTGGTCTGCCTGGAGGGGGAAAGCTAAATATCTATTAATGGACTAACGGGCAAAGTGAACTCCGTATCTTTTTCTATTCATGCAAATTCTGGCTTGTTTCTCTGATCTATGCTTTCTGGAAAGAGCGCTGAGCGTTTGGTACACATGGGGAAACTGCCAAGTTCTGACTCAGACGCGTATCCTGAAAACCCGCGCAAGAGACGAGACTTGCCCCAGTCTTGCCTACAAGACTGAAACACTGTTAAAACTGAGTTAAAGGCAAAAGCTCTCTGTTTTTCTGCGTTTAAGCAAAGGACAATCAATGCACTCAAAGGGACAAAGGAAACTGTTCTTACCTTTTTAAAAATTCCATGTATTCGGTATGCTTGATGAGTCCAGTCCTCATCATTATTGTTTGAAAACATTGTCGATCGATGGCCCAGAGCTTCACGTTAACTAAAGCTGAAGAAAGCAGAGAGAAAAAATTAATTAAAGAAGTTCAACTGTGAACAGCAGCCTGCAAAAGAAATGACATATTCGGGAGTGGTATGAAAACGATTAACCTTTTACCCATATTTGAAGCTAACATCATGATTCCTTCCTAGTTTGTTAAAAAGTTGGGTATGCTTCCAGGTTATAGTTTTATTCCAGGATGACCACCTCTTAGGAAGGCTGCTACCACTCGTATTTGTCAAGGAATGGAGCTACCTAAGTAGGTACTGAAAGTCTTCACTAAGTCAAGAACCATGTATGAAGGGAATACTATTGGGATGGGGGAAGTGGTTCACAGGAAACAATACTGCCTAGTAAACATCCAAAAGTTACTAATAAGTCATACAAGCACATTTATAAAAAGTAGAGAGGCAAAAATTCATTCTATATAGGAATTTAATATAATAGAGATACGAATTAAACAATCATCTCTACATACAGCTTGTTTAGCAAGTTAAAACTTAATGACAAAGTGCCCACATAGAAGTTTTATTAATTTTTTTTATTAATTTTAATTTCTACTCACACACCACTATCTTAGATAATACACAAGTAAGTGTTGAAACTGAATGCCATAGAACAATGAAGTTCATGAGAACTTCAAAAATGATAGCTATTATAGTATGTAATGGAACAATGTACCAAGATAAATGCCTGGTGGATGTAGCTCCATCGTAAAGCATTTGCTCAGCACAGGAGAAAGGGAGAAAGCCTCCTGTTCAACCTGAAGGAAAGCACTACAGGAGGGAAATAAACTTGGGTTTTAAAAATTGAGCACAGTAGATACCTTGTCAATTGGATCTGTGTGATAGGCATACGACAATCTTATTTGTTGTCTCTCTGCGTAATCATATATATATATATATATATATATATATATATATATATATCACCAAATTTAATGGAAAATGCTTTAATTAGCACATTAAGAAAAGCCAATGCAGATATCATTCTGAGAGGGTTTGAGGGTAGAGAAAGGGTCATGGGGTTTGGGCAAGAGCACAGAATGGGCACAGGCCACAGTTCTGCGAGCCAAACACAAAACAATTAATAAGTGCAATTTGTTCTTCCTTACAGCTCCAGAGTGGGAGTGGATCGAGCTAAGGAGGGAAGCAGCCAGAGGGAATACACAGAACAAAAGGGAAACCAGAAAACAAGGGGAATATTAACTCCAGGGTAAGTCTCACTTTTAATCCTAATTTCCCCTCACCTAAACTGGTTGAAACTAAGTAACTAAAATACTACTTCTCTCTTGGTCAGAATCTTGGTGGTGAAAAACACTCAAATAGCTAAAGACTACAGCAACAAGAACTGGTGCATGCATGGCTCCATTCGAAAAATCCTTTAAAAATGATACTTGATCAAAAACAAAGCTACAGAAGGGACCCTGCAGCCACAGCGTAGTGCTTCTGATATCTCCGGGCTCTTTTCCAGAACACCTGTTTGTCTGACACAAAGCATAAAGCTGGGTTGTGCAAATATGCGAAACGGGGGCGATCACAGAATTATTCCTTGGAAACGGGAGAAATGGAGTCTATAGACCGGTTGGCTACGGGTAGCTGGGTGAGGTAGACACAAACAGAACCACAGCGAGGGATGAGTGCGGGGGGGGGGGGGGCAAAGTAGACAAATGTGACCAAAATGCATGAGATTCTGTAGGGATGCTACATGGTGTGTGAGTTCAGCTGACAAAGGCTGCTGGAGGACAAGCTGGATTAATTTCATAAACAACAGAAAGCTATTAGAAATCGCAGGGACAAAATAAAAGAAACAACAACAAAGGTTTTTACTGCTTTTTGATACAGGGTCTCACTATGTAAATCAAGCTGCCCCTGCATTCACTGTGGAGTCTAGACCATTCTCCAACCTATGACAGATCTGCTGCCTCGGCCTCTGTGGCTCTAGAATCACAGCCATGCACCATCACGCCCAGTCTAAGAACTGACGTTTTTTAAAAAAGGTACACCTTGCATAGATGATAGATTTTAAATGCTTATTAAAAATAATATATATAGAAATATTTTTGTATTTGTCTTCAGTCTTAACTGTTCCTAGGCATTTTACAGTATAGGTACAACTCCTTTCAATGTACAAAGAAAGCTAGTTAATTTATTTTTAAAAAGAGTGACAATGAAGTATTTCCATATATATATCGTAAGGAGAACTTCTTCTAGGTGATCCAAACATGCCTGCGTTTTTAAGGCTTTGCTCTGCAGAGAGACATATCACCATACCACACTCATACTCTTAGCAGTGGTCTACAGAATCTACGTTATAGGTTCTGAAAGACCAACCTAAAAAAGGACAGGAATTAAATTAGGAAACACTTGAGTCGGACTGCAGACAAACACTAGTGCTGCAGAAATAACAATTGATACATAAACCATAGAGAAGAGCAGTGATATGATGAAGACTCCTTGTGGGGAAAATTGTTTTGATGATGTGCTGTATGCAGAGTTTTGAACAAGGGGTGATAAGTCACAGACAGAGGCTGTGTAGTTCAGAAGCCAAGAAAGGAGAGTGGCAATGAATGTAAGCTATAGGAATAAAACCAAAGGTCTGCCGAGTGTGTGTGTGTGTGTGTGTGTGTGTGTGTGTGTGTGTTCTTAGCATGTTACTAATTTTTAATTTTTTAAAATTTTTTTGGCAGAACCAGGGATTGAACTCAGTCCCTTGCGCTTGCCAGGTAAGCGCTTATTCTACTGAGCTATCTCCCCAGCCCCTTGTTACCAATATTTATATTGTCTCTCGTCTGACTACATCATGTCTCCAGAAATAAATTTGCATAATCCTTCGAAGGTCCTGTTTCATTTCTTCTAATTTTCCCTGCCACTAGAAATCAACTTTTCATCTTATAAGTACTAGAGATATTTTCTGATTAATGAAATTTATGTACATGAAGTTCATTTGCAAAAGGCTTACCCAGTGTGACATTAAAATATCTAAAATAAATTTATCAGGTTTCATTATCTGTATATTTAAAAATGACTTCTAAAGGCAAGTTTGCAAGTTTTGATAATTTCACCTTATGCTTTGGTTTCTGTTTACTTGAGCTACTGAAATACTTCTCTGAGTAAAATTTCATTCCAGATAAAGTCACTGCATAATAATGAGCATGAGTTGATGAGATTGTAAATTTATTCATGACCTTGAACAAGATGTCAAAACCTTTATTATCCTCAGCTCCTACATGCATTAGTCAGGTCAGCATTTTACAGGTAGGTAAGCATGACTAATAATCACATAGCCTTACTATAAAAAATGTGATTAGAGTAGAGGTCTGAATAACGACTTGGTTCTTAAATAGCTTTCTGGATTCTGTCTGTTGTCTCCATAACTTGAAGAAACCAGAGAGGAAAACAAAAACCCTCCTAGTTTACCTTTTTACCCTTGATCTTAACTGGAATGTTAGGGAGGAGGCCTTTTGAAAATAAAATCCTTATGATTCTTCATAATGAGTACTGTTATTGAACATGTAAGCATGAAGGCTATTTAGCAGAAATAGTGCTCAGAAGTGATTTTGCTTTTTGCTTGTGTTTTATCTAAAATTCCTTGCCAGACACATATAATTTTCTCAAACTAAGGCCATATTCCATGTAAAAGCAAACATAAACTCCAATTCCTCGCCGGGCGCTAAGTACACAAGTACAGTGAAGACACTGCTAGCGTAGGAAGCAGGGACACCAGGATGACAGAGGCAGAGACTGCCGATTGTGCTTCCCTAAGAGACCACAAATCTGGACTCAGCTTAAAGTCTCCTTCTGGGAAATTCATCTGCTCTCCAATTCAAATTCGAGAAGAATACTGAGAAAGCAGGTGCAAGTTAGCGTAAAGCATGGATAGACTCAAATATTTACTCAGCCTACATCTATCTCATGCCAATATGGCTGACACAGTGCTGAGTACCAGAGGCACAAAACAAACTTAAGATTCCCTGCCCCCAAGACACTTGTCTTCTAATGTGGAGGACCACAGACTAGTCTCCGAGCCAAATCTGACCTGTGGACTGTTGGACTCCTTCAGGGCCTGTGAAAGTGGACACAGCCATGTGCCTTCATTTACGTCTGAAAGGGAGGCCACATGGAGTGCAAACCCTAAAGTGTCTGATCTGGTCCTTCACAGACAACACCAACTGATTCCTGATCTAATGTAGAAAAGAAAACTGAGGGCAAAGTGCTACCACGGGATATTTCTGGGGCTCTTAAGGTTATCTATCACTTGCATCCTGTGAGGAGCGACTGTGCAGGGCTGGCTGGAGAGGACCTTTCACCAAGCAGTCAGCGGAGCCAGGGCTTTCCAGCTGGTGTCAGGAACTGAATGGGTTAGGGATTGTTCTTTATGTTTCTGTTGTTGTTTTGGCTTTGAGATTTTTTTGAGAAAGGATTTCACTATGTAGTTCCTGCTCGCTCTGAATTCATTATGTAGTTGAGGTTGGGCTCCAGTTTGAAACAATTCTTCTCCCTCAGCCACCCAAGCACTGGGATTACAGGCACACACCAACATGTGAATGTTTATGTCACCCCCAAATCCATAAACTGAAGCCTTAGCCACCAAACCCATGGTTTAAGGAGGGGAGGTAATTAGGTCATCAAGGTGATGACCACACGATGGAATTTGTGGCCTTGCTGAAAGATAGATCCTTAAGGTCCATCTCTTGTTCTTCACTCATGCCCCAAAGAAAGGCCATGTGACAGCCTAGTTGGGAAAAGTGGTAGCACCTCAAAGCTGATGCTGCTGGTCCCCCAATCTTGGACATCTTCCTCCTGAACTGGATGAAATATATCTGTTTTATTAAGCCATCTTGTTCAGTGGCATTTGTTATAGCACCCTGAACCAAGTACACATCACCCACAAAGCTCCAAGAAGTTTGTGCCCGGAAGTCAAGATGAGTGGCTTGAATGTGGGCAGAGAGAACACTGCCGTGGCTACCTTGGAAGAGAAGCTCAGCATTTCTTTCAAATCTAAATATAAGCAACTTGAGGGGCCGGGGAGATGGCTCAGTGGAATAAGCACTTCCCTGGCAAGCCCAAGGGCCTGAGTTCAATCCCCGGTTCCACAAAAAAAAAAAAAAAAGTAAATATAAGCAAGTGGTTTGTCATCCATAGAAACCATAACTATTTTCCACATCATCCTACATTTCTACAGTTTCCTGAAATATAATTAATACTCATTACTATTTTGAAATCATCAGTCACTAGACCTTCCTTTGGATCTTATTTTAATAGAATGTTATATCACTGTTGATGATTAAATTTTTTATCACCATATTTTAATATGAGTGGTCACATTTGTTATATATTGTACACTTTGAATTTTTTTTTTCATAAAGATGCCCGTGGTGAGGCTATGACTGATCAAGAGGTATACAGCATCCAGTTCCCAGCTGGGTGTGATAGGACACACCTGTAATCCCAGCACTCAGGCAACTGCCACAGAGGATCACCAGGAGTTTTGAGGCCAACTTGGGAGGCATAGTGAGTTCAAGTCCAGCCTGAAATACATAGCAAGACCTTGTCTCAAACATAAACAAACAGCCCCTGCTCTGGGTTTGAGATTACAGCTCAGGGGTAGAGCTCTGGCTTAGCATGTGTGATATCCTTGGTTCAGTTCCAGGGCTGAAAGAATGCTGCACTATTCTGTATCCACACTGTTATGCTTGTTGTTAAATCATCAGAATAGTTTTATAGCATTTAGCAAACAGTCCTGATTGTCTAACAGTTCCCCAGACCCTGCTCAACAATCCCCTCAAGTCGCCACAACTCAGCAACTAAAGCACTGACACTGAGCTCAGTAGCAGCTCCCCACATTTTGTTCCAGAGTTAAATATTCCAAGGGAGTCACTGGGTGTTTCTAATGTCACCACCACAGCAGCACAACAACTGCTTTCCAGCAAGGGGTCTCATGGGGATGTGTAAAGAAGAGAACATAATTAGTGGAGAAAGGAGCTATGGTCCAGTGTGGGATGAGATACAGGTGAAGTAGGCAGTGGCCAGAGGTGAAGCTCGGAGGACGGCTGTGGTGTGTGCGCTGCTGGCTGGGGAGCAGACTCCAGATCTGTGGGTCAGTGAGGGAAAAGCGCTGGAGTATGCCAACGCGGGACTCGCTTCATAAAGGTTCCGTTGGTGACAATGAAGCTTGGAAGAGAGGTAGAGGCTGAGGTAGAAACAGACAGAGGAAGCTACAGATAGCTGACAGTGCTTGTTATTTTCCTGGAGGGGAGACTTTGATAATGATAAGGAAGCTAGAGGAGTGGACAAACTTTAAAAGTATTAAGGATCTTAGACAAAACACCAGGGAGAGGAAATTTGACCCTAATATTCATCTTTGGAGCCAAGACTTGTGAATAGAAATAGAACAAAATTATGCATTTATATTATTCATAAATTCAGGTTTACTTGCAAATAATTTTAAGAGCAATACTCACATACCTCAAAAACCAACCTAATGGCTTCTGCTCAGTCAAATGAGCTTGTAATACTTCTACTTCTATATTATAACTATAAGATTCTATTTGTGATTCTTGCTATATTAAAAATTCAAATAACATCATGAGATCACTTGGCACAGGTGCAAAGATGTCTGCATCCTACAAATACGTATACCAGGTTGCTGAGAGTCCATATATGAGTACGTTAAGTAGCATAGTTTAAGATTTATTGAGGGAGACAGTGTAAAGTTAAGGAAAATCATCAAACATGAGCTTAGTGAATTATCTTTTGGGCATAATTTATATATATATATATATATATACATATATATATATAATTTTCTATATTCATTTTATTGATTCAAATACTACTATTTTATATATACATATATAAATCAAGAAGATATGCAATTAGCAAATAAAGATATGAAAAATTCTCATAACACTAGATATTTGAAAATCAAAACAACAATGAGATACCACTTTGTGCCCATTGGGATGAGCTGTTTTTTTTTTTTAATAAGACAAGATAACAAGTGTTGGTGAAGAGGTGTTAAAGTTGGAACACTTGTATGCTAGTAGTAGAAAGGTAAAATAGCCCATATCCAAATTAAAAGAGACATTAAAAACTTTGTACACAAACATTCATAGCTAGTTACACTAGCTGAAAAGTTAAAATAGTTCACATGTCCAAAGGAAAAAAATGGGGGCCAGGGAGATAGTTCAGTAGAATAAATGCTTGCCTGGCAAGTATAAGATTGTGAGTTCAATCCCTGGAAGGGGAAAAATGTTAGCCAAGGTGAATATATATATATTTTTTTCCATATATATTTTCCATATATATATTCCATATTTATAGAATTTTGGTATAATCTATAACAAATTAACCTTTAAAACATGCTAAATAAGTTAGCTATTCACAAATAGACAGATATTGCCTAATTTTTCTGGCAGAAGATACCTCGAATCATCCAATCTATTTAAAAAATAAAACAGAGGTTACCAGGGATGGAAGCAGGTACAGAAAGCAGGAGTCATTTAATCAGGCACAGAATTTCAGTCTGAGATGAGGAAAATGTCTGCAAACAGATCGGGATGGTGCTTGAGTGGATGTGACTGTGCTTAAAGTCACTGGATTGCACACTTAGAAAAGGTTAGAATGATAAATTTAATGCTATGTACATGTCACCACAGTAAACAAACTAAAATGGTGAGATGGATTCAGAGGTGCACTGGTAAGTCATTTCATCGTTGTGACCATCACTGAAGGCACTTATGAATGGCTACAGCATCACTAGGCAATGCAGTTTGATGTGATCCCAATCGTGTATGTCACTGGTTGAAATGGTGCTACTGCATGTGATCATATGCTGATACATAAGGGGATACTTATTGTGGGAACTGGGCTATGCAGTCATGGAGGCCAGAAGGTAGCAAAATTTCCTTTCTCCTGTCCTTTTCTTTGGCCAGGTCCTGCCATGAGTGGTCTGATGCCCACCTTCTTCTCTACTCATTTCATTCATTCAAGTGCTAACCTCTTTGGAAACACCTTCCTAGGCCCACCGAGAAATAGTGTTCTATCAGCTATCCAGGTACTGCTTAGTTTAATTGAATTTTCTGTGTGAAAATGACCCATCACTGTCTATTTTAAATACTATTTTACTTTCTGGACTCTGCCAAGCCAACGTTTTGCAAGATTGCTCACACTTTCCCAGCCTTTGCTGGTTGTAAGTCTTCACTGTTCAAGATGATTGTTAATAGCCAAGTAGAGCTATCATGCCCTGAGCTGTACGACCTGCATAAGTCACACAGAAAAAGCTTCCGAAGAAAAAAGATTCTGAACAGAGTATGAAAAACGTAAACTATGTTATGAATAATTTTATATTGATTAAATATTATTTTTGATGTGCTGTTTTAAATAAAGTTTTAAAAAGATTTTTACCTGTTTCTTGCAATTATTTAGAAGGACAACCAGAAATCACAGCACTGCACATATTGCGCACAATAAATCTCTACTGAAGAGTGACAGTCTCGATTAGCCATATGCATGTAATTATTTCTTTACCAAACACTTGTTCCCTGGAATGTTACAAAGACCTCATCAAATACTTTTGAATTGAGTTTTGTGTGTTTTACATACTTCTTTTCAAGATAAAAGTCTCCTCTGTTCTTTCATTCCTTTGGGAAATTTCCTTAAGCCATCATGATCTCTTTTAGGAGAGAGTGTTTTTGCACAGTCTGAACAACTTTCCCCAACATCGATTGGAAAAAAAAAATCTCTATGACTATGACTCATTTTCTGAAATCAGGCTCTGATTTTTTAGGAACATTATTTTTTTATTTTTATTTATTTATTTAATGATTTATTTAATTATTGCCGGCTCAGCCCACCCTGAGGGCGCGGTTGGCACAGCATGCAGTGCTGGGATCAAACCAAGGTCCCCTGGGCCTGCCTAAGCTTGCCTGAGCAGGGGCTTTAGACCGCTGAGCTATTTCGCCAACCCAGGAACAGTCTCAATGTTAAATGTTTGTTGACCTGTTCTTTAGAAAGACTAGAAGCTTCTGAGGGCCTAACATGAGGGGGAAGCATGAGGAAAGCACTGTTACCCCACTCTCCTCCCTCCCCTCCACCGTCAAGGGGCGCAGCTCGTCCCACTGGGTGCCTCATGTCTGCCGCGCTTGCTGGGCAGCTCTGGAAGCTCATGCCACCCCTCCCTTCTTGATGCTTGAGTCATCTGTGATCACTCAGATACTGAGAGTGACAGAATTAGAGACTTGGAAGAGACCTGCAGGGGCTGCACTGAAGCAGCAACCCCTTCCCCGCGTTATTAAGGCATCTGTTAGCCTTAAGCTAAATTCCAACTTCCCGCATGTTCTCCCACTAATGCTACATAATTATAAGAGGCCATTTGCTGTTGACAATGCATGGGGAGCACATCGGGGTCTTCACCATGCAAAATGTTCGCTGCTATTTTGGAGGCTATGTTTTAAACTTCCTTCTTGGAAAAAGTTAGTGATATAGTGTTAATGATTACATATATTAATGGCAATATATTTACTATTATATAAAGAGGACAAGTTGGAAAATTGGACTTGACAAGAATAATTGTTACAGAGACACCCCCCCCATATACCCGCCATGTGAGAACTTCTGCTGTGTTCTCGGGACACTGAGATCCAGCCCTGGCCCAGACCCTGTAAGTGTGTGGGAGAGCTTCCAGCTACCCTGTACCCCTGGGATCTGTCTGGTCCAAGCCCAGGTGTAGCATGGGTGAGACCCTCTTCCACCCACTTGGGCCCTCCCCCAACCACTCCGCAATCCCCCCAACTCCCACCCAGTGAGTAAGAACTTCTGCCATGTTCTTGGGACCCCCAGATCCAGCCCTAGCCCAGGCCCGGTGAGTGTGTGGAAGAGCTTCCTCTCCCCACTACTCCACCTTGTCCCTTTCAAACTCACATTAGGCATGCCATACAGGCCCAGGTGAAACCCTGCAGCTGTAGTCCCTGCAGAGAGAGTAGGGGACAGAACCACCCAGCTAGTCCAGGAGCAGAACATCTTGCCAGAGGGGCACAACAGGTTCACACCCAAGGGCAGCAGCAGGAAGGAGCTCAGCACAGCAGCCAGACCCAAGCCGGGCACAGCTGAATAAATTCAAACTTTGTAGATCTGCACCTGAATTTCAGTGGTGCTGAGGTTATAACTGCACCAAAACTCTACAACAAAGCTCAGAAGACAGTGCTATACAAAATGACAATGAGAAGGAGCAAAATGCAATCTCAGACCACAAGCCCACCCATAACATGTGCAGAGGACACTAACATAGAACAAATTGGGAATCACACAGCTGAAATCAATGAATCAAGAGCTTCTGAAAGAAACAACTGCAGAAAGATATAGAGGAACTCAGATTGGAAATCAAAAAAGAAATCCCTAAATTAATAGCATCTGCAGTAAAGAATCAAATGCAGAAACATATGGAAGAAACCCAATGCCCACACAGAACAAGTGCAGAGGACTCTACTACAGCTGAAATGTATGAATTAATAGCATCGAATGTAAATAAGCAACAGCAGAAATTTATAGAGGAACTCAGAGTGGAATTACTTTCTGAAATTAAAAAAGAATTCTCTGAACTCATAGCATCTGAAGTAAATAATCAAATACAGAAACATAGGGAGGAAACCCAACCTGAAAAAAACTAGACAGTAAAAGAATAACTGCTTGGGGCTGGTGAGATGGCTCAGTGGTCTAAAGCACCTACTTAGAACAAGCTTAGCAAAGCAAGAGACCGCGGTTCAATCCCCCAGCACCACAT
>NW_004524581.1:1776041-1777440 GCF_000260255.1 Octodon degus | reverse complement strand
CAGCACAAGAATAATATACTGAAAGCCACTAGAGAAAAGAAGCAGATCACATTCAAAGGAAAACCCATCAGAATTACGGCCGACTTCTCCTCACAAACCATGAAGGCAAGAAGACATGGAGCAGAGTACTTCAAGTCCTCTATGAAAACAAATTCCAGCCCAGACTACTATACCCTGCAAAACTCTCTTTCAAGATTGATGGAGAAGTGAAATGTTTCCATGACAAAGAACAACGAAAGAATCTCATGATGACCAGACAACCCTACACAAGCTCCTGAAGATACTCCAGAGAGGGACCAAAATAATCAGAACTCCACGAATGAGATCAGAAGCAACCAATTAAATAGGTCAAGCAATTAAACACAGGAGAAAAAAGGAGTAAACAACAACAGGTAAATAACATGGCAATCATAACTCAATATATCTCAATTCTAACCATCAATGCAAATGGACTCAATTCACCAATTAAGAGAAATAGACTGGCACAGTGGATTAGGAAACAAAGTCTAACAATATGCTGTATACAAGAAACACATTTAACTCATAAAAACATTCATAGGCTGAAAGTTAAAGGATAGAACAAAATATAACATGCTCCAGCACCTCAGAAAAAAGCAGGAGTAGCAATCCTCTTCTCAGAGAGTCTCAATTTCAAACCAAGAATGATCAAGTGAAATAAAAAAGGCCACTATATACTGGTTAGGGGAAAAATACAAGAGGAAGAGGTAACACTCATAAATATGTACACACCAAACATGGGAGCACCCAACTATATAAAGCAAATCTTAATGGACATGAAAAAAACTAATATCCCATACCATAATCTTAACAGGAGACCTTAACACCTCCTTATCCCAAAAAGATAGGTCAACCACACAAAAAATTAGCAAAGAAATAACAGGAAAAAAACCAAAAAAGAAAAAAAAAACCTAAATACCTGGAAATTAAACAACACCCTCCTCAGCAACCAATGGGTCACAGATGAAATTAAACAAGAAATTCAATAATATCTACAATTCAATGAAAATTCAAGCACAACTTATCGTAATTTATGGGATACGATGAAAGCAGTTCTCAGAGGGAAATTCGTAGCTGTGAACTCATGCATTAAGAAAACAGAATGGGAGCAAATAAACACCCTAATGCTGCACCTCCAACAACTAGAGAAGGAAGAGAAAACCAAACCAAGAGCCTATGGATGGGAAGAAATCATAAAGAATAGAGCAGAAATTAAATCAATTGAGACGAAGAAAACAGTTCAAAGAATTAACAAAAAAAAAGCTGAATCTTTAAAAGATTAAATAAGATCGATAAGCCCCTAGCTAACCTCATCAAAAAGAGAAAAGAAAAAATTCAAATACAAGCAATAAGGAATGAAAAGGGTATAATTACCACAGAC
>NW_004524581.1:1760211-1765269 GCF_000260255.1 Octodon degus | reverse complement strand
AGTAGCATAGCAGGTTATAAAGTCAATACCCAAAAGTCAATAGCATTCCTGTACACAGACAACAAACACACTGAGAGGGAAATTATAGAAACAATACCTTTTACAATAGCACTGAGGAAATTAAATACCTTGGAATTAATCTAATTAAAGAAGTCATAGATCTTTTCAAGGAAAATTGCAGTACTCTTCAAAAAGTGATCGTAGAGGATTTCAGAAAACGGAAAGATATTCCATGCTCCTGGATAGGAAGAACTAACTTTGTGAAGATGGCCATACTCCCAAAATTGCTGTACAGATTTTAAGCAATCCCTATCAAACTACAACCAACATACTTCGCAGACCTAGGGAAGTTGTTCCTAAAATTTATTTGGAAACAGAAAAGACCTATAATGGCAAAGGCAATGCTGTGCAACAAAGACAAGGCAGGAAGCATTACAATTCCTGACTTGAAATTATACTGCAAAGCTACTGTGATAAAATCAACATGGTATTGGTAACAAAATAGACCTGAGGATCAGTGGAATAGATTAGAAGATGCAGTGGCCTCTGCAAACACACTCAGCCACCTCATCTTTGACAAAGGGTTCAAACACACTCACTAGAAGAAAGATAGCCTCTTTAACAAATGGTACTGTAAAAACTGACTCCCTACATGCCAAAAACTAAAACTTGACCCAGGTCTATCACCATGTCAAAATGGATTAAAGATCTAAACATTAAAACAGAAACACTAAGTCTCCTGGAAAAGAAGGTAGGAGGAACTCTTGAAGACGTGGGAGTAGGCAGAGTTCATGAACAAGAATCAAATCCCACAGGAAACACTTGAAAGAATTAGCAATTGGGAACAACTCTCATTGAGAAGTTTTTGCACATCAAAAGAAATTACCAACAAAGTGAAAAGACAACCCACAAATTTGGAAAGAGTCTTGACAAATAAGTACTCAGACAAAGGTCTACTCTGTAGAATTTATAAAGAACTAAAAAATATTAGGTCCCCAAAATTTAAAGACCCAGTCCAAAAATGGGCATCTGAGATGAACACACACTTCTCAGAGGATGAAATTAAAGAAGCGAATAAATATATGAAAAAATGCTCCACATCACTAGCCATCCACGAAATGCAAATTAAAACAACATTGAGATATCATCTTACCCCAGAAAGAATGGCTATCATAAAGAAATCACCCAACAACAAATGTTGGAGAGGCTGTGGGGAAAAAGGAACCCTTCTCCACTGCTGGTGGGAATGTAGAATGGTGCAACCATTATGGAAATTAGTGTGTAGACTCCTTAGAATACTAGGATTGGAAAGCCCATTTAAACCAGCTATTCCTCTAGTGGGAATTTTCCTGGATTATCTGAAAACATCATATCATAAGGATATATGTGTGCCTATGTTTATAGTAGCACAATTTGTGGTAGCCAAATCTTAGAAACAACAAAGATGCCCATCACCTGAGGAATGAATGAAAAAGATGTGGTATTTTTGTACATTGGAGTATTTTACTCAGCTATAAAGAATGACAAACTTGAAGGCTTTATATTTAAGTAAATGTCACTTGAGGATATACTCATAAGTGAAATAAACCAGACACACATGTGTAAATATCATATAGTTTCCATAGTATAAGAACTCAAAAGAAGAAATACAAATAGAAAGGTATAATACAAATAAAAGGAAAGCAAAAACTTGAGGACTAGAGAATGAATAGAGAGCAAGGAGAAGAGCTAGGAAACATGACAGAGGCAACCCATACAGTTCTATGTACAAGATAAGGCAATGATCCTGAGAATCTTCAGAAGATTTTTGAATCTAGCAGTTAATTGGAAGGATTCTCACCCTGACTAACTATATATACTGACACCTGTGAACTAAGCAACTGCACTGAAGATGGCAATCTGTAATAGTAGGTTCATGCTTGGAGTGCATTTCATTCTGGTCTTCTGAATATGGGCTGCTTGTCATGACATGCCAGTTGCTGCTGTGCTGTCTCTCGGGTAGATGGTTGTTTAAAAAGGAAGGGAGTGGTGAATGAAGGCAAGAAACAGGAAAAGGAGTGTTGCGGGACTGTCCTGCAACAATGTTGTATACAGTAAGATTTCTGGACTTATGAGTAAACATACATAATTCTTTATTCTTATTTTTTAAATATATTTTAATTTTTTGTCATATTCTTTAGGGACTTAAAGTTCAACATATCAATAATTGATGAAAAATTCCTGTTCCATGTTATGGCTAAGATGTTTGATATTCAGACAGATAGTGAAGTTAAGCTCAACAGCCTAGGTTATATGCTAATAACAATAAGCTTGTCTTCTGGAGGATTAATAACCTAAGTTTGCAGACCAAAAATTAGAGAAAAAAGGTGGCTGCAAGGAAAGCCAACATTTTGGCACTAGCCTTCCAAAGTCAATTAAAACTCAGGACATATGAGAACTTGTACTGTAATGTTATATAACTCAGTTGTGTCCCAAATTTTCTGATCAAGAAGATTATGGGGCCAAAGAGGAAAGTGACTGATGATGTAGAGTGTGCCTAAAGAGAGTCACATGGAGAGAAAACATTCTCTCAGGCTTTCACAGAGAATACCTTGGTCAAGCAATGGCCGTGACTCATCCACATGGCTGACACTGACAAAGGTTCTACAATCTGAAGTACACAGCAGAAAAGTATAAAAATGAAGTACAAGAAATAAAGCCCTTTTGTTATGTTGAGCTGGAGGGAACTCAGGTCAACAACTTCTGACATTGACAGTCAAGTGGAAGACCCAATACTACTATGAACTACTGGACTATTTTGGAATATTTTGCTGAGTTCACACACCTAAAATATTTAAATGATGGAACTAAACAAAAAAAGGGGATATAGATGAAAGACAAGTTTTTATCTGTGTATTCAAAATGGTTAGGATAGATATATAGCTTCATCTTCTTAATTCAAGGAATAGAGGGATTTGTTCTAATAGTGTTTGTAAATAGGATATCATGTCTGCATCTTGTATAACAAATAACCATTAGGAAGAATGTATGCAATGTGTTAATTATTGGAACTGTCCTATCAATTTGATTTGAAACTGTCTCATTGCTATTTATTTCTCAATAAAATTCTCAAGAATAATTGTTACTATCATGATGTAAAACAGGAAAATATACCACTGACTTAATGATATTCATATATTTGAAAAAATGTAATGCAATTGGCTGCTCTAGAGTTAAGCAGGTAGAAATACAATAGCACTGTCACTCTATTCTGCTTGATTTCATAGTTCGTATATTGAACTTTATAAAGGCTAACTGGTGACTTCAGAAAATTATTGGAAAGCAGTAAACTAAAATGACTTAGGAGTTTAAATTTACTTCCCTAAGTTAAGGACTTTAGAGAGGGCACATGGGTGATGATATACTTGGGTGGAGATATGACAATACTTACCATTACTTTGCATGTCTTTATTATCTATTCACTACCTGATCTGACAAGAACACTGTGTTGGCACATCTATTTAATATACATCAGTCCTATGAGATACCCTTAATCTCTTTATCAATATAAAAAGTGTCTGAAAGGCTGTCACTGCTTTGGTTGCACATGTAATAATTGAAAGAAGGGCTGGGGTGATAGCTCAGTAGAATAAGTACCTGCCTAGCAAGTGCCAGGTCTCGAGTTTGATCCCTGGCAGCTAACTAACTAACTAAATAAATAAACTAAATAATAAGTGTGCCATTTTAATTGTAAAGTCTAATTCGTTTTGGTTTTTTTGGGGGGATGATCACAGGTGCTTTATTAGGGGCAGGGCTGTGACGTCACTGTGAGCTGAGCTGCTACAGCTGGATCTCTCAGATTCTCCTTGCTGATAGGTGCTTCTCAAACTTACAGTTTTTCTCACTCCATTTTTCTGGTGCTTTATACCACTCTACTCATTTTCATTAAGTGCTCAGATACCAAAGGAACAAGAGAGAGTATCAATCTGGCCTCCATCATTGCAATGTGGAGGAGGAGTCTCCAAATTATAGCCCATGATGCCTGAAAACCTCAGCGTAAGCACCTCACAGCTCTGGCGCTTCAGAGTTACTTTCTGCCCAAGGCCGTCTGCTCCTGACCTCTTCCCCACCTCTCCCTGCCCCACTATCATCTCTTTGTTCTCCTTGGAGTGTTTCTCTCTTAAACCCCCATAGTCCAGGAGCTGCAGTCTGTCTTTCTGTGGGTTTTTGGTGACAAAACTCAGGGACCACTGTGCTTCTTTCTGCAGGCCCCACTTTCCATGTCCAGTAGCTCCTAGTAGTGTCCAAAAAATCATCTTTAAAAGCCAAAGCTATACTACCTATCCTGTTGTCAATGATGGCAGAGACCAAGGAAAATAGCCCCAGGCGTGGGTGCAAGTGTGTCTAATTAGCATGGGTTTCTAATCACATCCCCATTTCTTGAAGGAAGCTCTCAGGCAACAAAACAGAGGTGCTGTGTAGCAACAGGTTCTGGAAGACAGAATGGCACTACAAGCTGGGAACCTTCAAGCTATCCTGATCTTACTTCTTGCATACTTGGTCCTCAGAAATACAGAGAATTGCTTCGTATGCTGCACTAAAAGTGAGGGACTCAGACAAAATGTGGCAATGCAGTGCCATAAAAAATCAGCTGTGAAGACCAAGAATGGGCTACAGGGCATTAGGATGTATAGGGATAAGAAAAAGCAATAATAAATAAGTAAAACTTCAGTCATCTGTTTTCCACTGTGGAAAGAGCAAAGGTTAAGTGTGCTAGGCTGACGAGCCAGAAGAAAGTGAGAAGTCACTTCCTAGAAGCAAGTGGGCTCTGTGTGACTCAGGAATTAGGAACAAGGGTGAATGCAGATGATAAGAGGGTAGGGAAGACTAAAACGTTACCAATTCTACCTTGTGAAAGCCATCACAGGTTACCTTATTAACTACCTACAAAGAAACACCATTTAAAAAGTAGCAAACTGGAGTTTCCTGCTACCCTGCGCCGGCGGGACCAGTCCCAGCCCAGGCGCAGCGTGGGCCGGACCCTCTCCCAGCCCCTCGGGCCGCCCCCCACCACTCCGC
>NW_004524581.1:1716592-1758037 GCF_000260255.1 Octodon degus | reverse complement strand
CAAGTAGGTGCTTTAGACCACTGAGCCATCTCTCCAGCCCAGCAAATCTTAATGGACATAAAAAGTAGCAAACTAAAAGGGCCGGCCAGATAGCTTAGCGGACTAAAGCACTTGCTTACACAGAGTGCAGGGGCCGGGGTTTGATAGCCCGTGTGCCCTGCTGGCCTGGCCCCCTGGGTGTGCTAAGCTGGCAACCGAGACTGGGCATGGTGGTGTGCACCTGTAATCCCAGCTGTTGGGAGGCTGAAAAGAGGAGAATCACTACAGGTTTGATTTACACAGTGAGACCCTATAGACCCAGTACTAAATTCATTAAAAAATTAAATTAAAATAAAATAAAAAGTAGCAAACTATTGCAATCAGCCTTAAAAGACTGATCTTCATAAAGCACTATTCTAATTGTATTATTCCAAAAAATATTCAATAGCTCCCTACTGCCCTATATAAAGTTAAATCTGTTCATTCTGATACTTCATCCACATTTCTAGCCAAAAACAGCTTTTGAGCTGCTTCTTGCATATTTCTACTTCAGTCAAAGATTCCAATGGCTAGTGTCCAAAGACAACCTTCCTTCACATGCCCTTGGGCCTTTACTCCAATTCCTTTTCTTTCTGGAAAGCAATTTAGTAGGCCTACAAGGCCAAAGCCAAGAATTTGCTTAGTCACTGAGGGCATTTAAGTTCAATTCAATGATAAGTTCTCTCTGTAAATACCCACAGCACTCTGCTTTTACCTCTCTTGCAGCTTTTACTTTACCTCTTTTCTTCATTCATGTATTGAATCATTATCATATTCTCCACTGAGTGCTTTGGCATTTTCACAGCATTCAACAAATGATCCTCAGTAAATAAATGACTAGGTAATGAAGGAGAAATGTTTGTGAAAATGGTGAAGAGACTGAGGATAGCTGATGTAAAAAGAAGAAAAGAAAAATCAACTGTCTGTAATATTTGATGGGTTTATTTGGACATTAAAAGTAAGTGCAGGGGCTGGAGAGATGGCTCAGTGGTCTAAAGCACCTACTTAGAACAAGCTTGGCAAAGCACAGGGACCGTGGTTCGATCCTCCAGCACCACATGCCAGCCAGCCACGCCCCCTGGTGGGCTGAGCTGGCCACACACACACACACACACACACACACACACACACACACACACAAATGTAAAATAAATAAATAAAATAAAAACCTTCAAAAAAAGTAAGTGCAAGGGCCTGCAAGATAGCTCAGCAGACTAAGCGCCTGCATAGGCAAGTGCAGGGACCAGAGTTCAATCCCCAGCACCACATGCCACACCGGCTCCACCCCTGGGCATGCTGAGCCTTCAAGACTGGGCGTAGTGGCTCACACCTGTATCTAAAAACTTCCCACACCTGGAAAGTTCTGGGGAGGCTGAAAACAGGAAAATCATTATGCGTCCTAGCTGCATAGTGAGATTCTATAGCATTAAAAAAAAAAAAAAAAAAAAAAGAGTTAAGTGCTATGGAGCTGGTTATAATGGAATCGAAGATAAGCCTGAATCAAGTGTTAGAAGAAATTTATTATAATCTGTAATAAAGAGCTATCTAGGAACTGATGAATCAATGTGAAAAGGGCAGCACAAAGGAATGGTGTCTCAATCAATGGTCTTCGTAAAATTTAAAGACTATGGGGTTAAAATAAACTAAAGGCAGAAGACAGCATCATATGGTGACAGTTGACAATCTGAAGTACAGGTGGGGTGAACATTTTGCTTTTATCCTACAGGAGTGTGTAGCATTGGATGATTGCCTGAAACTTCCATTACATTTAAGGGAAACAGAGATAGTCTATTCCGGGCTGGGGAGATAGCTCAGCAGCATAAGTAGCTACCTGGCAAGCACAAGGTGCAAAGTTCGATCCCTGGTACCAAAAATCCATGGAAACAAAAGAATAATTAGCACTAACTTATAGGATAGGGACAATGAATTCTAAGAAAACTTAAAAAGAGAATGAAAGTTTAGAGTATTCATACAACTGGTTCAAGAGGCTAAAAAAGAGAACCATTTTGGGTAAACTGCATCCACATGCAGGCAGGAGATGAGGTAAGAGGGAAAGCGAAGATGCGGAATGGCTGAGAGTGTGTGAATACAGTGACACAGAGAAGAAAACTGACTTCCAGCAGCACAGAGCTCTCTGAAGGCAAGAGATGCGTCTTCTTGATCCTTTCTTCCTAGCTCTGGCACATGCAAGTGGGCCCTAAATATTTGCTAAGTGAATAACCAAGAAACATTCTTGGGCAGTGCTCTAAGAAATACGTGTCTCCCTTCAAATCCAAGTAGCCCTCAGTACTATCATAAGAAAGCATCATCTAATTTAATTAATGTCAAAGCCCAGAAAAAAAACTATAATAAAAAATATTAAACAGATGGCTTACAATTCTTTAGAAAAGGAAACAGGCTTGGTGGCCGCTTGGTGGAAGATGAGTTCCATTTTCAATATGTGAAATTGTCCATTTCAGTGACAAGCCCAACACCACGTTTTGGGCATCAATCATAAGATTCCATCTCTGGCAATCTGCTGAGATGGGTTTTACTGGCAGTCACCTTAGGGGGGACATGATTTCCTGCAGGTTGGCGCATGTTGAGCAATTTGCTAATTTGAAAATATCAGCACATGTTTGGTAAATTTCATTGCACATCTGTGCTAACAAGAGATTTGGTCTTGAGTCTCATTAAGGAAATGGATATTACATCTGTAAGTCCATTTGTCATCTTGGTAGGCTTTCTCCCTGAACACCACAAGAAGATGTTGAAAACATATGCTTACATATTTGCTGAAATTTGGGTAAATTTTTTGAGAAGAGTCATACCAATAGCCTTTCTTTTCAAGTTGAACTGTGTCATTTTAATGCAGAAATATTATTAAAATTTATTCTCTCAAAGGAGGGGTTTCCCACTTCTTAGCTAGCTCCTGTGTCATCCTGGCTTTCTTTCTGCAAATGGTGCTTTTATGCCAGAAGCCATATATTTGAAGGATTCTTAATTAATCTTATTTCTTGCAGGGAGATAAAACAGAGGCTTAAAGATCATGTGCCAATTTGTCTCCTGGTGGGTCTCACCTCCAGAGCTCGCTGCTGCTGTGTTTCAGAAGTTCTCAGTTTCAGCGTGCACCTTCTCATCACTCAGGTCATTGCACCTTGATGCTAGACTCAACAGCTATCATTTATGAACCATTTCAAGCCCTTGCATAAATATAGAAAGTAAGGCTTCTGCCTGCTTGAATCTCCCAGTAAGAAACTAAATGACAAGCGGGGGAAAAGAAGCAGATGCGATACTACTTGGCATTATTTTTTAAGCACTAGTACACTGATTCAGAAACGTTCCTTTTTGGCCTATCTCCTCTTTAGCAAATTATGTGTAATTCTGTAAGGTTGGCAGAATTCTAGAAAAAAAATCACTGGGAAAAAGAGTTCTCAGTCTTCTCTACTGGCAGATGACATCAAGAAATGTCAAGCAAGCTCAGCTGCTTCACATTTTCAAAACGTCTGCCTTTGGCACATTATGAGAAGTCATTTTTCTTTTCTTGACAATGCATTGTATTGCAAAGAAAACTGATCATTCCACAATAATTAGACAGATGAGCTTGAATTGATCTGCGCGCAGAAGTTGGCTGTGCTACTGCACAGTATGGACACAGATAGCTCTTGTATTGGCACAAATGAGAAAAGAGCATCATCGATATTATAAAAGGAGATAACTGGTATCTTCAAGGAAAACACTGACTTCTAGAAAGAATACCTTCCACTTTCAAGTAATTAATGATATTCCTTTCCTTGCATTGAACATCATTTATTCAAAATGGCATGAGCTGAGAAAATGCTGCAGTCATTGCAGGCAGCACCACCCAAGGACTCGCGTAGCTCGGTGCCCCCAGGACAGTTGGTGCAGTACACACCTTCCTCCCCACCCCCTCCACTCACTGGGCTCCAGGGATAGCTTCCGTGTGTCTCTTCAAGATCACCCCTTAGCCCTCCTTACCACATAAATAAAATCCCTCAAAACCGAGTTATTCTAAAGGTTTATTGCAATGGGGTATAGGTTGTAAACTTTGGAGATTTTTTGCTAATTAAAAGCAGAAGAGGACTTTGTATGGACCAGAATTCCCTAAATTCTGATTTTAATAAAATGTGGCACAAAAGAAAAAAAAACTGAGAAAAGAAAGGCCAAGTGGAAGAAATGCTTTGAAGATAAGGAAGAGAAGAGGGGTTGAGAGGAGGGGAGGGGGATGGGGAAAAAAGAAAAATCAAGATATTTCATGTACAGATACAAATTCTCTAGGATGAATGTGATCATTGTGCATATCTCAACTGTACCAATAAACTTAATAAATAAATAAAATCTGTCCTTTCTCCGCAAAAAATATACTGACTCCTACTAGCAAACAAGCATAATCTATTATTTGCACATAGCTCGGAAATGCCCACATTCACTGAAAATGAAGTGACGGCTGCTGTGACCATGACACAGTATATAGAAGACAATTACTTCTCTCCCTTGAGCCTGCCACCTGCTGAGTCTACATGAGTGTGTTCTTGTGTCTGCCATTGCCTCTTTCTTCACTCACAATGCACTGGTGCTACGCACTGGTCCTCTTATGATAGCATGTGATCGTTCAAGCCATGCCGTTGGTTACACTACACTGTGTGTGTTCTGTCTCAGCCCCAGAAAGAATCCTCAATGCCTTACAATTTTGTCATGATCCATGAAGCACTAATTCAAACGTTGAAAGGATATGAAGCTTCAAAGTCTTTTTAAAGCAATTTGAATGTAATTTTTAGAAGTTTAAAAGACTTTCATGTAGGTTTCTAATTTTATAAACAATCATTACATTAGAAAAATACATTCTGGTTCTATTTCATCAGTAGAAAATGAAGGGCTTAGGGAGATTAAGTGATTTTATGAAGATCATCAAGCCAAAGATTTGCAGCTCCACAGACTGAAAATATTTAGATCAATAGGGTACTGTTATAAGTGTTACATTTCACAAACTATCCACCTAGTGGCTTACACACTTCTGAAAAGCCTAAGCAGATTTTTGGTTGATTTTCTTGGAAGTTTTAATTTAGTGATAATGGTCTTGAGACAATGGCTAGTGTTGTGGTTTGTGTCTAGCCCTCCTGCAGGCATAGGGCGGCTCCTGGAGTTTGAGATTGACTCTTGATTCAATGCCCGGATGGCAGGTGTAAATGCTGCACCTGCTCTGGGGCATGTGATTTGCATTGCAATGTAAGGAGGGGAGAGAGGCTAGCTAGCTGCCTGAGCTGTGGTCACTCTCTTGTTCTTTCTACCACCATGAATGGCTGCTCTCTGCCCTGTGCCACTCTGCCTTGGAGCCAGCTGAGTATGGACTGAAACCTCCACTAACTATGAGCTAAATAAACTTTCATTCTTTCATTTCAGGTGCTGGGTATTCTGTGCCAGCAATGAGAGAAGAATGACTAGTATCATTAGGAAGTGATGCTGCATAAGGAGAAAGGAAAGTAGAGAAATTATAAGAAGGCCTGACTGTAACAAAAGTACTTATTCTGTAATTATTATTTAGGAAATACAAAATACCACATGCTGGGCATATAATACTGAATAGAATGCGTATTTGCTGTCAGCAAGGAGTGCACAGTAGCTGAGTGAAAGTGAGGACATCCAACCAAGCAATATTAAAACACTGTGAGTGCCAGGCTAACTGGCAAATTCAAAGATACTCAGGGTGCCTCTCAGGACCAGCTAGCTAAGCACAAGGGATGAGGAAAGTGTTCCCTGAGGAGGAATAGTGACTACAGTAAGGCCAGGTGTTACCCAAGTAATGAAAAGGAAGTCTATTCAAAATTATTGGGGATGGCAAGATAGGTTAATAGACTAAAGTGCCTCCTTAGGCAAGCGCAGAGACTATGATTCAATCCCGAGCATCACATGCTGTGCCAGCCACAGCAGACTGAGCCAGCCAGAGTCTGGGCATAGTGTCCCACACCTGTAATCCCAGTTCTAAGGAGGCTGAAAACAGGTGTATTACTATGAGTCTGAGCTACACAGTGAGGCCCTGTTACAACCAAATACATTTAAAAAAATTCTTGATGTCAATGAAATTAACTACACATTACTTTGTAGCTTTTATACTTATAAATGTAACTTATAAATTAAAAATCCTATTTCTCTCATTTTATTGAACCCCATCCCCAGAATAAAGATATTTTATTTAATTCAAGAACATAAACTCTTGTACAAGGCATCTCCACTCCTTGCCTTTCAATGTAGGAACAACAGAGCGACAATCATAGATTGTTTTCCTATCAAATTTTGTATCATCTGGCCAGCCTGTTAATTGATTCTAGCCAAAATTCATAAAGCTTTAGTTAAACTCTTTACCCTCTGGCTTTGCAAATATCTTTTATCTCATTCTGATAGGCCAGATCCCTCAGTTACTTCAGGCTTCTTGGCAATAACATTTGCTATAGACTTACAGAGACTTCAAATTATTTTCTTAGTAGAACCAGTGCCTCTTGAGATAGGGTACTGCTCCCCGTAAGGAAGGGCAAAGTAGAGCCATTGTAGGCAAATGGTTACACCTTGAGATCATGATGCTAAGTGAAATAAATCAGACAGAGAAGATTAAGTATTTCATGGTATCTTTATACAAACATATAATAGTTTAAAGAGCAAATTAAAAGATAAAGACAGTAGGAAATAGGAAGATAGACTTTGTGGAGATGGAAAAGGGGACTAGGAATGGAGGGAAGTCAGAAAAAGCAAGGAAGAAGAATAAACAAAAAGGATCAAGATGCAATGTGTAGGGACCAGGGAGATGGCTCAGTGGAATAAGCACTTCCCTGCCAAGTGCAAGGGCCTGAGTTCAATCCCCGGTTCCACCAAAAAAGATGCAACGTGTGGATCCACTTTCTTCACAATGCACATATTTATTATATCTTTCAAACATTAAAGATCATAATGAGCAAACTAGGAGAGGTGGAGATCATCCCGCTTAGGCTTTGCTGCCTTAACTTTCTATATACACAGTCAGATTTTTTAGTGCATTGATGTAAAATGCCCAAATGAAATAAAGAAACCATTTCTGATAACAATTTTATATTTTTCAATATGCTTACCTATTAAAATGACCAAATTAAAATTTTATAGCCTAAAGAAGGACACAAGAATAGCAACCCAAATTAGCAACCTCAGTTTTAAATATGAGAAGAGAATGTAGTTAGTCGTGGTCTTCACATTAACTGAACTCCTGTCACAGACAGGCTTTTTCTCATCAAGAACATACTTGGTTTTTCAATATTAAAAGGGAAAAATGAGACATGAATATAAAGATGTGCCATTTTATTTTAAAAATCTATGACTATTTTTAAAGCTAAACTAATAGCAGTCTAATTGACAATAATGAAGCCATTGAGTCAGATCTAGAGTTAGAAAATTACTTTTTAATTTCATCACATGGAAAGATTTTTAATATTGTAACTGTAGTCAGGTGAATATTTGAATAAAATATTTGAGTCATAACAATAATTTGCCAGAGGTAGAAAAGGCCCAAGTATACCCTATAATATATAGAACAGCTACAGTTCAGTAAGGTTGCTATTAGGAACTACCAAAGCAACAACCATTTCAGGACTTATGCTAGATGTAAAATACATTGAAATTGTTTTAAAAAACAAACCACTATTCCAGTTTCCCTAGAAATGTCCCAGGGTAAAATTATTCAAGCTCCCTGACAAGTCCAGGTATTCTGTTTATATTTCAACATAGAAAGAGATGACAGGTTGGTGCCTCTGGGTTAAGTGCACCAGGCCATGTAACAGTTAATGGTGAGGAACTGAGGGTCATACACAGGACATATTGAAATACTACAGGCCAAACACACTTTGTGGGAAATTTTCAGTGAGGTTTTTATCTTTGCTTCATCCTTGTGGCACTGAGAGGCAGAGACAGAAAGAGAACAAAACGTGCACAACACACGTGCAGTCTCTATTAGAGGATAGCTAAGGGTTGCAGGGCAGTTGGGGACTGATGGCTGTGGGGATTACAAGTCAGAATTCTGCCAAAGGGCAAGCTCAGCCAGAGTGGGAGACACCTGTGGAACAGCAGAGCAACAGGAGACCCTGCACAGGAGGAGTGTCCCAGCAGCGGCAGGTGTAATGAAACGTTGAAATGGATGGAGAAAGGGTTAACTGAGGTGACACACAGGCAAGCAAGCGAGCCCAGCTTTCCAAGGAATGGGCCATTTTTATAAGAGGTGGCTCCTAATTTTAAGCTTGTGAGTTGTTTCCAATGAAACTGAAACACATGCCACATGTTTTCCTCCACATTAACAAATGATCTCACTTTCAAAGCAAAGGAATTCTCATTCAAAGGAAGGGCTCTGTCATGAATTATAATTAATAATATTCCAATATTGTGTCATTTAAAAGAAGCACAAAGGCAATGGCTCCCAAAATTCTGAGGGCATCAACATTATGTCGACAGCATTTTAAACACAGACAGCTAGTTTCCATTCCCAATAGGTCTTGGCTAAGACTCCAAATTTTACAGGTTAAATGAATTCCAAGGTTGTGCTGATGGATGCTGCTGATCCTCAGATGACATTTAAGAACCAGTGGTCTGATCCAGCCAGATAGCTCAGCAGATTAAAGTGCTGCTTAGGCAGATGCATGGACTGGGATTCAATTCCCAGTGTGCTGTAATAGCCCCTCCGCTAGGGTGCGCTGAGATGACAATTGGGACTGGGCATGGTGGCACATGCCTGTAATCCCAGCACTTGGATCCCAGCTCTTGGGAGGCTGAAAACAGGAGGAACACTATAAGTCCGATCTACACAGGGACACCCTGTGGACCCTGTACTAAATACATAAAAGAAAAAAAATGATCTAAGGAAAATGAGCAAACATCCTTTTATGCCTAGGATTTTAACAAACTAGGAGGAGCAAGAACAAAGAGAATAGCTCACTCATACACTAGCTTAAGAAGAAGAAGAAGAAGAAGAAGAAGAAGAAGAAGAAGAAGAAGAAGAAGAAGAAGAAGAAGAAGAAGAAGAAGAAGAAGCATAAGGTGATTTAATTGGAGTTGACCTCTCTTTTCTTTCCTAAAACAGCAAGGGTTTTAGATCAGTTCCTTACAAACATCAAGTTGTGGGTGAATCACTGGCACAGCTTGCTAAAATGAGGATTCTGTTTTCCTAGGTCTGGAGTGGGGCCTCAGACATCACCTGTATGGTGGATTCCCTGATGGCATTCACGCTATTGTCCAAGGGACTGCCTTTTAAACAGCAAAGCCTTGCCCTTGGACAATAAAATGCAACACGACTCAGGGATAAAACACAAGGACTCATCTATTAGGCTGCCTGCATGCAAATGTAAGCTCAGTTCCCTGCATGATTTGGGGCAGATTATTTAACCTTTCTGCGCCTCTGTTTCATTTATAAAATTAGCCTGGTAAGAGTACCTGCCACCTGTGGCGTTATGAGCACTAAACACATTAATGCATGACATGAACAGTGCTGAACACAGAGAGATGGAACTGATTGGCCTTTATCAATCTTAATTACATATTTGCTTTTCAGAAGTCATTTACAAGTGGTCACATTGAGTAGTACTTTTTTAGATGAGAGGCAAAGATCTATTTATTAAATAGAATTCATTTTTTCCCATCAGTATTTTATGTTTACATGAATTAAAGCCATGTTTTACAAAGAAAGAAAGAAAGTCCCACTTATTTTCTATTTAGATTTAGTGAGTTTATTTTCACATTTAAACCAGGACTGAGCTAAGCCCACTGTGTGAGGGGTAGGGAAAGGGTGGGGTAGAGAGAAATAAAACAAACAAGTATTCCATCCAAGGTTGCAAGCATAACTGAATACTCACATATGATTCTTCCGTGATTTATTTGTAGAATGCAATTGTACAAATGTCTAACAGCTTTCATTAAAATTTCCCTCAAGGCAGTAACACTTACGGACACATGGAAATCTATCATTACGAGTGTGTTCGCCTGCTTCTCTCCAAAAAAACCAATGCTGGCTCTGCTGTGATTACGGATGAGTCCCTACACTACCACTGTTCTCTAAAAAGCAGTATAAAGTTTGGTCTGAATATTTATGAACTGGGTAAAACAATAATTTTCCATTAACAATAAAGAGATTATTTTCCTTTTTTGGTACCCAAACCACTGTTGTTATGACAGTATATTTTGCAATGTCTGCCTACTTCCAAATGCTGGCATAGTAAGGTTGTTTTTGCAAAGCTGTCAATGTTTCACTGAAAAAGTAATCTAGGATAATTGTAGAGGCTTCAAGCTGCACCTGCTAGAATTTCAACTCTTGGCTTTACCGAACCAGTGTATCTTAAACAGCAACACAGCAGAAAAGCTTCATAACCAGTGACTTTTTTTCACATACACAACATTCCTATTAGAGATCACAAGTATAAACACAGGCAGGTACACTGGAGACCCTTGGTGATGGAAATGACCAAGACACCTGTTGTTCTTTTATTTTAATTATTAGTAAAGCAGAAAGAAGCAGGTGGCCCTGAATAAAATAAAAGCTACATCAAAAGAGGCAAGAATTCCAAATGCTCCTGGGTGGCAACTGTTCTCTAGGGATAACATACTAATTATTATCAATATCTTTAGTGCCAGTCTCTCTCAATAAACTATGTCCAATATCCTCAGAATATAAGAAATGACTTGAACAGTATCTAAAATCTTAAATACTGACATTCTTAGAATGATAAACATATCTTTCAAAGGTTAGACATTGTTTATAAACCTAAGTTGAACTTTCATGCAGTGGCCCCTCTTTCACACATCTCCTCTCATCTGAAATTCCACTTTCACGAGAGTCTTTAAGAAGTGTGGTTTTAATGTAATTTACAGAGACTCAGAGGCATAAAAAAAAGTAATGAAAGACCAAATTCAATAACTGGAAAATGAGTAGAGCAAGCAGACCACAGGGGAATCTCGAAAAGTGTTTACAATGCTGAGCCTGGTGACAACTGCAAACAGCAAAATACCCCACCCGCAAGAGCTAAGGACATTCGCCAAGCAATATCACATGGCATGGCCCCCCCAGGGAGGACAGTCGCCTTCTCAGTCATTCCTGTCCACCCAGGGGAGAAAGCCTTTCAAAGGCTGTGTTGTGTGTGCAATGGCATCCATAACTTGGGGCAAACAACAACTTTTAAGGATAACAGAAACACATTGTGTTATGATTCAGTTACTTCCATTGATGTAGCAGTGGATGAGCCTGGTAGATTCTGAATTGGGCTATGAAGTTTAGTTATTTATGTTGTAAGAAGTGTGTGCATGACAGAAAAGGGAATCTCAAAGGAATGACTTTCGTGTATTGGTGATTAAGCGACAGGCCTGCAAAGACAGAAGAATTTCCTAATTAAGCCTGCCATATAGTTCAAACTAACACTCATAAGGAAATCTTACAACCTACCTTCTAACAGGAGAGAGTCTCCGTGCACGCTTAATGAGAGGGCAAATACACTCAGAAATGCGCCATGGAATAGGTACCGTGTTTTTGTGAAAATACAAGGTAAACACTGAACATTGAGTTTACCTGACATTCCTAATCAACGCATAAAACCCTGCTCCCTCTGTTCCTCACTGTCATTGTACAGGAGCCCAAATATACTCTGTCCAGTGCAGAGAGAAATAACCTATTCACCTTAGTTTTAAAAAACACTGCGAGGGCCGGCCCCATAGATCAGCGGATAAAGAACCTGCTTAGGCAGACTCAGCGGCCTGGGTTCAATCCCCAGTGTGCCGTCCCGCCCCGGGTGTGCACTAATGAGACTAGGCGGTGGCACAAGCCTATAATCCCAGGGCTTGGGATGCTGAAAACAGGAGAATCGCTATGAGTCCAATCTGTATAGTGAGACCCTGAAGACCCTGTAGACTCTGCCCTAAAATACAATAAATAAATAAATAAATAAATAAATAAATAAATCATTGCTAAATTTACTATTTCTAATAGAACAGCTGCTGGCATTAGCCAATACACACAGAAGTTCCCTCCACAGTGCTGACAACTGGGTACTCCGTCGTGTTCTCACTACCACAACAGCAAGGAACAAAAATCTTACTTGGTTTGGTACTTTCTGTAACAAGGGAACAAGTGCGCATCTACTCTCACAATCACAATCTTATCTTTGGAAATGCATCTCTGACAATGTTTCCTGTCTCTGGTCACACAAAAGACATAAAAACGGAAGCCACATCTGCTGGAGTGACCCCATGGCCGCTCCGGTTGCAGCCCGTGGCACCACCGGGAGGTCGTAGCCGTGAGCCCCAGTGCAGACCTGAGTGCAAGAAGGATTTTGAAACCCTCCTCTCGCCTCTTTGCTCTTGGCATCCGGGTCGCACATGAGCCACCTCTCCCCACTCCGTGCTCCCGCCACGACGCGCTGCTTTTCTTCAGGCCTGAAGCTATGGAACCAATAGATCCTGGACAACAACCTCCAAAGCTGAGAACCCAAAGAAAAGGCTTCCTTTTAAAAATGGATTTTGCTAAACTGAAAGAAAAGTGACTCGCACTCGCATGAACACACCAAGCATCTTTGATGGAATTAAAAACTGCATGCAATTAACAGTCTGAAAACTTTTTTTCAGCTTCTTAAAATTAATCTTTCTTATACTAAGTGGGAAGGTAAAACAGGCTGAGACGGGGCCACGGAGATGGCTCAGTAGAATAAGCGCTTCCCTAAGGGCCTGAGTTCAATTCCCGGTTCCGCAAAAAAAAAAAAAAAAAAAAAAAAAAAAAAAAGAAAGAAAGAAAGAAAGAGAAAGAAAAAGAAAAAGAAAAACAGGCTAAGAAAACCCAAGTTAGGCTCTGAATAGCAGATTGTGTGTCCTGCAGCGTAGGCGCCCTGGAATCCTGGACCCAGGTAGGAACACGGTTAGTGGCAGCGGCGCCGTATTCTGACAGCGCAGCAGCCCGCCAGGATAAAGCGGTTTAGAGTGACTCGTAGGCATAGAAACACTCCCGGAAATCCTGAAAAACAACCAGTGAGGGAAAACACGTACTTTCTGACACGTCATTAATCCCTATAACCTCCCAGGATGGCAAACGCTGAGATATTTCAGCTCATACCTACCAGAACAAAACCTGCCGGCGGACACAAAAACCTAAATCGTAGTCCTCCCTGTAAATGGGGCATAGGGAGTTGCTGTGAAAGGCACAGGTAAGAAAAATAAAATAGAATCAATCAAAGTGTCCTTCCATAAGCTGCAAAATAGATAAATCTTTTATTCCTCTAAACTATGAATTACTTTTCTGGACTAAAAAGGAAGGAGACATCAAGACACGAAACCCTACAGAGAAAATGTGAAGGCACATTATGAAGTGAAGAAGTCAGTGAAGTGTGACTCCAATTATATGACATTCCGGAAAAATAAAATCCATGCACACAAGACACAGATCAGAGGGTGAAGTAGAATACTGAGGACAGGGTTCACAATACTGAACTCTAAGGGGTTTGAGGGCAGTGAAACTATTCTATATTATAACAGTAAACACATGCGACTTAACTTGAGTCTAACATCCACAGAACATAAAGTCAGGGGGATCATAACGTGAAACACGCACTGTGGTTAATACTGTCTGTCAGTAGAGGTCCTCTGACGGCAACCAGTGTACCAATGTGATGACAGAGGTGGCCAGTGGGAGAGGGGCTAAGCATGTTTGACCACGGTGTAGGGGAAGGTTCTATATTTTCCACGCAGTTTTGCTGTGATCTTAAAGCTTCTCTAAAAATAAGGTTTCTTTGAAAATACATAAAATAGAACAGCTTGTCTAATGGCAGAAGAACACAGTGCCACGTGGACGCATGGGATACCCACCTTTTTGGTGAGAATGAAAAGGTACGTAGGAGGAAAGCTACAGATTTCCTGACACTTCCTAGGATCTAGTTTCTATAACCCATCTGAATTGTCAAGCACTTCCTCTTCTCCCTGAGTGCAACGATGCACTTCCTGTCTGTTGCTGTGACAATCAAGATTGTGAGTCTGAATGACCTCATAGTGTCTATCAAACAGTGGACACAAAAAAGTGCTCGCTTTTTCACTATATGAGCATGATTTAACTGCCTAGAGTAAAAGTGTACAAATTATGAATAAATTAATTTAAAATTAAACTATAGTATTCTATTTGCCCTTTGGGGAGTAGTAAATGAGATAATTACAAGATTCATTAGATTAGCAGCCCAATACTTGTTGTTAAAACAATTATGGCCTTCTGATAACTGTCAAGTGGGGACCTCTATGAGCACTCAATTATCCCCTGAAGCACAGGGCTCCAAAATACATAACACCATGTTATTCTCACCTCAACACACTCTTAGGTTCAAAATATAGTTCAGTTAAAAATTACTCACTACAGGGGCTGGGGAGGTGGCTCGGTAGAATAAGCACTTGCCTGGCAAGCACAAGGGTCTGAGTTCAATCCCTGGTTCCGGGGGAGAAAAAAAAATTACTCACTACAGAATCTATTTGAGGAGCCGGTGAGATAGTGCAGTGGTGTGAAGCGACTGCTTCGCCCAGGGTGGGCTGAGCCAGCCACACATACACACACAAATAATATATTTGATTTCTCCTTTAAGCTAAATGATATATTAACCTATACTGCTGAAATAGACAAAATAGTTCTCATTATTAGTTCCTTATCTTTCTGATTCCAGAAACTTCTAGGTTCTATGGTACCACCAACATAGCTAAGAGGACATGGATTTTGAATTTATTCTAATTCTGGATGATATGACAACTAAGCGTGATTATAACACAAAGTATTGTAGCTCTATCTGAAAAAGGTAACAGAAAGCTGTAACATTTTATACATATTCTTTTCCCTTCAGTATATCTTAGAAGATATTTCTAATTTTATGAAGAATTTTATAAACTTAAATTTATTCTAAAAGTTCTGATTTTTAAAGTATTTGTAATTCTTAAAAATTTATAATTTCGCCTCATCTCACAACAGATAAACCTGACTTGGGATTACTTCTTTCTTTGCACACTGCTCAGTAGAATACTTTCTTGTTTGTCTCAGTGCTGCAGCCAACAGAGAAAAGCCAACTGGTGGCTTGCTCAGAGTCACATGACAGCGATGTAGTTGGGCTTTTAGCTAAAACAAAGAAAGCTACAAAAACAGAAACAAGGTGGCCTTGAATAATGTAGGAAAAGGAAAAAGATAGCCAAAGAATGAAAAATGATAAAAATTTAAAAATTTGAGCTCTTCAGCAATATAAAAAAAGAAGGCATTTCTATTCACAGAATCATGTTCATGCATCTGCACTAGTCTTGTAGCAAGCCAGGGGCCGTATTATAAATTCAGAATGCTGATCTAGTGAGGTCTTTCACAGCAGAAGCTAACTTGTTTTTTTTTTGTTGTTGTTTTGTTTTGTTTTTTGTTTTTTTTTTTTTTTTAATTTGAGGGAAGGGTCTACAGGGTGTTCAGGGTCTCACTACTAGGTCAGACTCCTAGTGATCCACCTGTTTACAGCCTCCCAAGAGCTGGGATTACAGGCGCATGCCACCACACCCAGTCTCAATTGCCATCTCAGCATATCCCCGGGGCAGGGCCGGCATGGCATGCCCAGTGATAGAACCGTGGGCCCTTGAGCCTGCTTGCAGGTACTTTAATCCATTGAGCTATTTGCCCAGCCCTGGAAGTGACCATTTGGGGAGCACTCACTTGATCGACACAGGGAGCCTCCAGGAAGGAGAGCCATGATCTCCTTTTGGTTCTTTCAAGAAAGACACCAAGGGACCTCTGAAGACCTACCAGCTCGGTGTGCAGACCACCACGGTGTTCGTGCACTGAGGTAACGGTCGCATGAAACAGCAGGGTCAACATCAGATGGATACTGCGTGAAGGATGAGATTTGAAATTGCATTGCTATTAATAATAGGGCTTAATGACCTCCGTCGGGAGCATTTCTGTAACACGGGTACCTTTTCTTGCAGCAAAAGTGATAATTTCAGTTGCTTAGCTCAAAATATTTTTCGGAAAAAGATTTTTAAAAATTGGATAAAAAAACTATGTCAAGCAAGTGTATCTTTTTGGAGAAAAGGTGCCAACACTAAAAATGAATACTTAAGGACATTAATGATATAGCAAATAAATATAATGCTCAGTCATGGGGAAGATAATTCTTAAAATCAGCCAATCAGCAAATGTGTCTTGCAATGTTTATCTCAGATTTGGGTGTTCAGATCTGCGCATAATTTATCAGGTTTTTGGCACATTGTGAAACGTGCATATAGGGCCGGTCAAATAGATTAGTGGTTTAAAGCTCCTGCCTAGGCAGACGCAGAGGCCAGGAGTTAGATTCCCGGGTCAGCTGTACTGCGCCCCCCACTACTCCGTGAGCTGAGAAGGCAATTGAGACTGGGCATGGTGGCGCATACCTGTAATCCCAGCACTTGGGAGGCTGTAAACAGGAGGATCACTATGAGTGCTATCTACGCAGTGAGACCCTGTAGACTCTGTACACCCTGTCCTAAATTTAAAAAAAAAAAAGAAGAAACATATATGTAATCACTGTTTTGTCCACTGACCTTTTTCTTCAAGAAAACATTACTGCAGAAAATACTTGGGATACAGTTTCACAGAACGAAGTAGCTTTCGTACCAACTATATTTTCAGAAATTACTCAAATTTGAATAACTAATATTTTAAAATTAAAGGAATGAGTGATTATCACTGATTTTCTCTGTAACTCTGATGTGGATTCTGTGAAAATTTTAAATGAATCTCTTCTTTGGGTTTCTAATTTAAATCATGAGGAAAGAATAGTAAAGAAAAGCTAAGACTCTGACGGCTCACAGAAGCTTGTGTTATAAGATTTGACGACCACATAGATAAGGAAATAAAATGGAAATCTGCTCTCTTAATTTTTACATGCTTAATTTATTCCTAATAGGTATTTAAGAGGAGGAAATGCCATATTTCTCACTAGACAATGTGATTTTTAAACTAGAAATCATGGGTTATAAAGTGAAAGAAGCCAGAGTTTAATTTTTTTTTTTTTTTTTTTTTTGGCAGAACCAGGGATTGAACTCAGGCTCTTGCACTTACTTGCCAGGGAAGTGCTTATTCCACTGAGCCATCTCCCTGGCCCCCAGAGTTTAATTTTTATTTACTTATTATGTATTTGGTACAGGGTCTTACTATGCAGAGACTCATAGTGATCCTCCTGTTCTCAGCCTCCCCAGCGCTGGGATTATAGTGTGTGCTACCAGGCCCAGACTCAGTGGCCAGTTCAGCACACCCAGGAGCAGGGCCTGCAAGCCATGAGGGCGGTGCTGGGGATCAACCCCGGTCCCTGTGCTTGCCTAAGCAGGTGCTTAGTCTGCTGAGCTATCTCAGCAACCCAAAGCCAGAATTTAAAACATGATTTGTCTACTTACCACCCACAGGCCACGGATAAGTAAACCAAGATATGTAGGCACTGATGTACTCAGGTGAAAGACAGAGGCTCCACCTCTCTACTAAAAATCTAAGTCAAGTGTTCTGTAGCTATTAACAGCTGTGCAAATACTAGTTTCCCTCTACCTGATTAACAAAGCCCTGGGTAAAAAGCCTGTACTCTCTGGCTTTTCCTAGTCTTCTCACTATGATAGAAATTTTTAACTGCATGTACAGATTGGCTCCAGGGAGAAGACAAGGCCTTGCTGAAAACTAAATCTTCTAGGTCAGAAAAACCTATCTCAGCATTATACTAGCTAGGTGACACTTAAATATCTGGTCTTTGTAAGCCTCAACTCCAAACAGGTAAAAGAGGAATGATAACAGTCAATTAGTGAGGACAGGTGAGATGATTCGTGATACAGGGGAGGCCCTGAATAAAACTAGTTGGAGCTCGTAAACTCTCTGACACCTTGCTTTTTATATTTTGTGTATCAGTGTGTATGCATGTTTGCATATGTGATGTTTCTATGCATACATAATAGATATGTATGTGTATATATTTATAGCTTTTATTAGAACTTTAAAGAGTTCTGGTAGGGCTGGGGATATAGCTCAGTGGACAGAGCCTGCCTGGAAAGGGTGAGGTCGGGAGGTCGAATCCTGGCACCAAAACAAAGACGTTCTGGTAGCCTCCATCAGGGTTAAGGGTCCTAATTTTACAGGAAAGAAGTGAATCACACTTAAAAAAGAAAAAAAAAACCCAAAACTTTAGTTTGAAGTTTGTTTTGGTTTTGGTTCTACCCTTTCCTACAGCTTGACATCTTTTGGTAGTTTCTGATTGTCCTGGCTCAGAGGAAAACTGAGTGTCAAAGTAGGAAGGTACGATCCTAACCATGAGCTTCCTGTTGCAGATCATCTGGAGTATTTCTGAGCAGTTACAGGAGCTGCTTCACAATCCCTTCAATTAACCCGAGCACTCTCACAAATTAAGATTCCATGTAACTATGGAAATCTGTATGTAAAGAGAAGTAAAATTATAAATTGTATTTTAATTACATGAAATTTCTAATTAAAAGATTTCTTTTGTCTGAGGCAGGGTTTCACTATGCAGTTCAGGCTGGTCTCAAAGTCACTTTGTAGACTCGGCTGACCTTGAACTCATTGATCCTCCTGCCTCAGGCTCCCTAGTGCTGGGATTACAGGCATGCACCACCAGGCATTACTAAAGGCTATTTTAAAGAACCAGTTTACTTGTAAAATACAAATGAATTTTGAGTTTCTAAAACGTAATAAAATGTTAAAGAAAGCTGGGTGTGGTGGCCTGCTGCTCTGGTCCCAGCTGCTCAAGATGAGGCTGGAGGATCTCATTGTCCTGTATCAGCCTCCCAAGGGCTAGGGATTACAGGTCTGTGCCAGTGTATTCAGCTACAGCACAAGCATGGAGATTACAAGGTCAGTTGTAAGACCAGTTCTCAGTTTCAGGACAGGGGAAAGTATTCCGAGGTGAATAGTTAAGAATTAGATGGGAAATTAGAAGGAATAAAGTTAGAAAAAACTGAGAAATACTTTATTAGTGAGAAAAACATACAGCAATGCAGTGTTCTGTCCACACTGTTATGTTTCATTGGCATCATCTATCAAGACTAGAGAACAGAAAAGAAATCCTAAAAATACTTCTAAGTCCAAGCTATTTTTGTCAAGGAAAAGGAAAAAAGGAGGAACAAAAAAAAGCATAACCCTCATTATTTAATAAGTAGCTTTCTTTCTCTCTCTCTCTTTTTTTTAGTAGCTTTTTCCTAACAACTAATTTATCTTCCATCTTACCTTGTCAGTCAAACATAATGTTGAGAACCTAGAGCTGTTTCAACAAGAATAGACCTAGATCAATTTAAAACTTTCTCTTTTTCTTTGTATTTTAGGGAAAGGTCTACAGGATGTTCAGGGTCTCACTACTAGATGAGACTCATAGTGATTCTCCTGTTTACAGTCTCCCAAGAGCTGGGATTACAGGCGTGCACCACCAAGCCCAGTCTCAATTGTCCTCTCAGCGTGCCCTGGGGGCGGGGCTGGCATGGCAGGCCTGGGGATTGAACTCCTGCTCCTGTGCCAGCTTGCAGGTGCCTTAATCTACTGAGCTATTTGGCTAGCCCAGTTTAAAAATTTTAGTGCCATATCGGTGATGGCTTTCTCAAATGATTGCTGGTGCCATGCCCTTTTTGTCACAGGATGTTTTTGTTCACGTGACTAAATCACACAGTTCTAAGCACTTTTGTACCATACAGCACAATGCTTGATTGCCCAAATGGTGATTTCTTGGAGAAATGGAGAAGGCTCCTAACCAAATACAAAACACACAGGCCCAGCACTGCATAGTTACGCTGATTCATCAGTCAATTACTCGCAGGCCATACAACATTCCTTCAAAACGCCAACATTTTTAGTTCCAAAATCTAGTTCATGGATAAGTGCTCAATCTGGAGTAGTGATATTTTAAGAGCCACTGCAAAGAAGACACAGTACTGCAGACATACAATTATTTGTGTGAAGCTAATACAATTAGATTTTAAATCTTTCTCTTATTTCCCTAAGAGATCAAAGTCAGAATACACAGAGCCAATCTGCTATATTTCATTTACTATAGAAAATTCATTCTAAATGAATTTTTCATTTCATTCTAAATGATCTGAAGAGGATAATTATTTTCAAAAAGATCCATTTCCAAATACACTTAATATGACCTAATGTCTTCTTTTTAATTAGAAGATCTGGGTCAAAGCAGGAAGACCTGGATGTGGTGATTAAAAGAATGTTTAGTATGCAAGCTTTCTTTCAAAGAGATAAATAAGACTGAGGGAAATAATTCTCTCAGTGCAAGTCTAGAAATCAATAGGATAATTGTGAATGATTCAAAGAAAAAATATATAACTTTATATGAATACTTTGAGCTGACAAAACATTTAATATTAGCTTGGACACTCCCAAGTACCTTCCCAATATTTCATACCTATATAGTATGATAGACATATATAGGATGATAGCTGAGAGTGGAAAAGATCATTTGTCTTGTTCCTTGTCTCTAATGCAATAATTTTAAAACTTGATTGGAATAAGAACCATTCTGGGAACATAAATGGTGCAGATTCCTAGTCCTCACACTCTCCAGGGCGCCATGTGTTTAACATGGCACAAAAAGACAAACTTTGCACAATGCTCCCAGGGTGCTTTTTGCATGTACTTTCCAGAGGACAGAAAAGTTCTGTTCTAATAAGCATCTAATAACCACCACACATAGGTGCATGTAAACCTTAAAGGGTTTCATCGCAGGCCTCTAACCAGCTATGGTCAACACTGACACTTATCAACAATGTCCACAGTGAGTTTGAGGCAAGGCTAACCACACCAGCCATCAGCATGGATCATATCATCTTTCACTTACAATACTCCCATACTTTTTATTTAGCAAAGATAAAATCATTTTGTAAAAAGTATTTCACTTTTCGAGCTAATTAAACTTCACCAAGACCATTTGGAATGCAAAAGCTCAGTTTCATTCCATCCTTGCTGTCCCTACCTACTTTCTTGCTAAAGTTTTAACTCTTTGTGTTAAAAACTTGTGGCACATGTCTGGGACACCTGATAAGAATTTGTAGAACATCTAAGGAAAAATAAAAGCTCAGTGGATTTCAGACAAGTTCTCTTATTGCTCAATTCCAACACTTAGGAATTAAAAAAAAAAGAAGAAGAAGAAGAAGAATGGCAGTTCAGCTCAGATGCATTTTGTATTTATACCCAGTCACCTTTTTTTCTAAAATGTACTATCTGCAATGTGGACAAAATACTTATTTTACATTTTGTCTTTCCAGAAGATATTCTGCAATATTTTAAATTTAAAAAAAAAATCCTCAGAGAAAACTATGTACAAAGGAGCTAGAAGAATATTTCTGAAATTTAGACCTCCTCCAGAGACATATAAAAGTAACAAGTAAAACTACCCCAATTTAGATCTATGGGAAAGCTGATGTAGCAAACTTTCTCACTAAATGAATAACTAACGAATTCTGCCTCCAGCTTTGTCTAAAGAGGCCTTCTGTAAATTGTGTCCTGTATAAATGTTAGAAATATGCTTTTTTCTCGCTGAAGCAATATAGATGTACATTTCATGAACAACAACCACCTTTTATATTATACTCAGAAATTATGTAAGGCCTGAATTCAATTTTGCAGATGTCGTTGCGGTGAGTTTAAGGCATTTTGTTCAAAGAGACTTTTTTAAAGAAGCAGCAAAATGCATTTACTTAGAAGTTAATTCTTAATCCCAAAGTACAATAAAGGCATTTCTCAGTGATGAAGTGGTTGATAATCTCCTTTTTCTCCTGCACTTTCTCACCTCCAGGACTGATTTTCCTGTGGAGATTTTAATGTCTTCTAAGTAGTAGGCAAAAACACCACACCAGAAAAGATGAAAGTATAGGCTATCCCACTTTGTTTCTTAACCCATCTTTACATCTGCTAACAGGACTCAGAAAGATAAAGTGAAGTCGCACCTGTGGACACAGTGCTTATCTAGGCCATTCTCAAGTGCTCAAGCATACACGTGTGTCACCGGTGAGCCGTGTGCGCCCTCAGCCCGACCTCTAGCCTGAGAGACCTAACAGACAGAACTCACGTAGCAGGTGAGTAGCGGTGTGTCCCAAAAGCCGAGCCTGCTGACTTCAAGTTGAAATGTTTTCCCAGCCATATCATTTGTAGACAGGCAAATATTACAAGAGATATAAAAATATATTTATTGTTGATTTTCTAGCCATAAGATAACCTTGAGCTGTAATGTTTAACAAACCAAATGTCAGCTCCTGTCATATTGAGGCCCATAATATGAATCTAGGCCCACAGGTTATTCTCCTACTACAAGCCACTATTCCAGGGTGGAAGACACGTGTAGTTCACGATACTGAGCACTGACTTAGCATGATCGAGTCCTCATTTAGAATGGTTCCATTCTAAATAATGCACAAAAAAAATGTCATTATTCAAAAAAGGTACCACCCGGCTACAACCACTCAATTGTACGTACTGTTTTAAAATTTTGTGAGACTTCAGTTCAGCTTGTTGCCAAGAGAAGGAGGTGGAAGTGCTGAATGTCAGCCCATGCGTACACCTCCGTAAGCCTGCTCGTAAGCATCTCCACCCACCTTCCTCTCTGGGAAGACATGGCATCGTGTGGTTTGGGCAGGGCTTGGAGGGAGAGTGACCTAGGGTTTGAAAGTCTCCTTTAGGATTTTATTTACATTGTACTTATCCAAGGACCATTTCTAGGAATGTTGTGGATTATCTCATCTCAAGGAAACCATTTTCAGACGACTATAAAGCTGCGGTCCAGCCGATGCCTTGCTTACCATGAGAAACACAAACATCAAGGGCCTCTCACTCAGTAGCAGGATGCTGGGCAAAGAGATCTGGCACTGGCCTTCAAAGAACTAAGAAAGTTAAAACAAGGATACAAAGCAACAAATTATGTGGAGTGATAAACTGAATTGTTACCTACCACACACGCACAAACATTCACAGGCTGCAGTTCTCCCCTCAGCATGACAGAATTCAGATGGTACCTCTAGAAAGTAAGCAGGTTTGAATGAGGTTGTGGAGGCAAAGGCCCCTGTGATGGGATTACTGTCCTCATAAGAGATCAGATAGCTTGCTTTGTTTCTCTTTCTCCACCACTTGAACAAATATGAATACCACACATGGGCCAGGACATATTCTCACTTGGAGATGAAGGGCATTTTGGTCTTGGTCTAGAGCCTCCCAGCTCCTAGAACTGAGAAATCAATTCCTGCTGGTTTAGCCACTTTGTCTAATATAGCAAGGAATGAACTCGATGACACGAGCACACTCAGCACCAAAAGGAGCCAACAGATTTGAATGCCATGAACAGATGACCTTTGAGTACAAAGAGGGCTTCTCTTGATTGGTACTTTATTTGGCTGCGGAAGTAGATTTAAAACATGCTGGAAGAGGGCTGGCCAAGTAGCTCAGCAGGTTGGGGCCAGGGGTTCGATCCCCAGGCCTGCGGTGCCGGCTCCACCCCCGGGGTGTGTTGAGAGGGCAATTGAGACTGGGTGGGGGCACGCGCCTGTAATCCAGCTCTTGGGAGGCTGTAAACAAGCGGATCACTATGAGTCCAATCTAGTAGTGAGACCCTGAACACCCTGGAGACCCTTCCCTAAAATACAAAAAATAAAAATTAAAAATAAATAAAACATGCAGGAAGGAGAATGGTTTCCTGAGGGGTGGTTTCTTCTGCTCTATCCTCGTGATGGAAGGGACAAGGGAACTCCTCTGGGCCTGTTCTATAATGGCACCACTCCTGTCATGAGGACTCCCTCGTGATCTACCTCCTGCTCAAAGTCTCCTGTCTTTTAGCTGAAACTGCAGAAACCTAAATGCAGGCCCTCCTAACTGGACTGGCTGAACTGCAATGTCAATTAAAGGCTCAGCCTTCAAGGGTATCTGAAGCAAAGATGAAGGCACCGACTGGGAAAGAATGGGATCCCTGAATTGGAGTGGAGCATGTGGGAGGGTCCTGAGGAGACTGAGGATGTTGAGGATTTTTATGCTAATGAGATTATTTCACTGAGGAAGAGCTTTCCCCGCCCACAGCGGCAGAGGAATCACTGCCTTCACCCTCTGTGGTGTTAGTGTCTCCTAATATATCTGGAGAAACCCATCCTGCATAGAACAAAGAGGATACTGGCAGGACTCCGCAGGACCCACCTCACTGTCCATTTTTGCCTCTAGCCCCATAACCAGGCTTTAATCACAGGAGTCAGCTAAGGACGAGGTGCATAATGTGATCGATCTACCAGGAGATCCGTTATTCTCCCAAAGACCTTTGTGAGCTTTCTAATTCTCATAAGCAGAGGCCTAAGGTGCAAGCTTGGGAATGGATTGTATGAGTGTGGGAGAACGGTGGCAGAAACATACACCCGAGTCAGGCTGAGTTGGTTGACGATGGGCCCACTAAGTAGGGATTCTGAATTTAATGTTGTGGCTTGTGGAGTAAAGAAAGGTGTTAACAGTCTATTTGACTGACAGCAGTGTGGCTCAACAGATGGCCCATGGTGACTGAGTTAGAGGTGATATATCATATAAACTATGATATTCCATAGTTTAGTAGGGGTTTTTTATTTGTTTGGTTTTTTTTGTATTTTTAGGGAAAGGGCTACAGGGTATTCAGGGTCTCACAACTACATCAGACTCATAATGATCTGCCTGTTTACAGCCTCCCAAATGCAGGGATTACAGGCCCGCACCACCACGCCCAGTCTCAATTGCCATCTCAGTACTCCCCAGGGGCGGGGCTGGCATGGCAGGCCCGGGGATCAAATCCCCGGCCCCTGCCTGCGTGCAGATGCTTTAACCCGCTGAGCTATTTGGCCAGCCCCCACAGTTTACTATTGATGAAGGAGTTCAGAGGCTTAGGTAAATGGGGATGCTGAGTGGATCTGGCATGTTAAGCACAGCCCTCCATATTGGGGTGATCCTGAAAACATACCCTTTACTAACACTTTGAGAAACAGATTTGTGAGGGGAGCTCAGCATCCCTGAAGAGCCCCGTCATTGCTCATCTCTTATGCCAGACCCAACGGCCGACTGATAGAGACCTGCACGGAATCATTGCAGTGTGCTCCATACCTTGCACCGAATCCTCCAGTCTCAGGTGTGCAGGTGCCCTCTGCGCGCTTCCTCACCCGACTCTGGGGCTGACTGTCATAAGCCAGTCCTATACTTTCTTGCACATCTGTACATCTTGTGTTATATCTACTCCTCTAACAGAACCCTGACTCACACACCTCACATCCTCATATTGTCACTTTGGGAGATAGGATTCCAACTTATGAATTTGTTGAGATCAAGCATTTCTATCATAGTAAGCATGAACTGACTTAATACTTCAATGTGTAAGAGACATCTGGGGACTGGGAAGACAAAGGAAGAGATCTGCCTGTTATAATTCTAGAGGAGACACACAGCATCACATTTGTATTCCTCGAGAAATTTAGACCCAGGAGTGTACGAACAGAGACAAAATCTGAAGTCATTCCACAGTTTTGCACAATCTGTTTCCCCCTGACCCAGGTGGACTTCTTTCTCTAGAGCGGAAACATCCACAAAGTAAGATTAACCTTTAAAATACATGGAAATTCAAAGGAGCAGAGCAGGAGCTACTTGGCCATATCCAAACTACTATTCTCTGTAAAAGGTAAAGTGATTTCTTGGAGCTGAATAAAATCCAATCAATGAGTATGTCCCCTTGTACTTCTAAATCTTTTAGCATTTAGAAACTTAGGCTAATAGGAATGCTTGCTCCAAAGTGTAGTTATAGCTGGTAATGACAGAGCCACTACAAAGCCTTAACAAGCTTAGTATAGACGTGTTTCATCATCTGTTTTACGTGATACGGGCATGGGTTTTGTCCTGATTTCCTTTGAGGAAGAAGCATGTCATCTTAAAGAAAAAGGAGGCTAAGAGCTGGCCAGATAGCTCAGTGGACTAAAGCGCCTGCTTAGGCAGAGCGCAAGGGCCAGGACTTGATCCCCAGCATTCGATCCTGGCCCTGCCCCACACAGTGTGCTGAGCCAGCGATTGAGACCAGTTGTGGTAGCGCGTGCCTGTGGTCCCAGCACTTGGGAGGTTGAAAAACAGGAGGATGACTATGAGTCTGATCTGTGTAGCGAGACCCTGTAGACCCTGTCCTAAATACATTAAAAATAAATAACTAAAAGCTTAAAAAAGAAAGAAAAGAAAAAAAGGAGGTTGTATGAAAGATACGCTTTGTCAGTGGGTCCGAAATCCAAAGAGCTGGGGAGATTATTATTTCAGAATTGAGCAATGTTTTACAAATTTTACATCATTTTAAGATACATTATTTAATATTACCCTTAAAATATGAGAGAAGTGGGGCTGGGGAGATGGCTCAGTGGCATAAGCGCTTCCCTGGCAAGCGCAAGGGCCTGAGTTCAATTCCTGATTCTGCCAAAAAAAAGAGAGAAGATCTGCAACACTCTTTTACCCAATGTTTTTTAAGAAGTATGCACAAATCTATTTTATTAATTAAAAGTCATATAACCATATAGATTAGGCATTTTTCATAAAATAAGATCCATGGAGGCATGCCTCTGTAACTCTCAGCCTTAGTATTATTTTTCTTCCAACTAATTTATCATAAAGCAGCTAGTTATCAACAGTTAGGACTACAATACAAGACTCCTAAACTCTATCTCCTGCCTCTTTTAAAATACAAGGGAAATACAGACATGGCTTTGTTTATACCACTCTGATAATGCTGAGCCTTAAAGTCTGATGCTGATGAAAAGAAAGATTTAAGAGCTCAGAAGATCAGCCTCAACTGGCAGATATTAAAGTTTTCTTTAAAGGTAAAGTAGATATTATTTATAATTAAGGAGTAGCTTTAGGTAGAGGGAGCAATTCACTTTTCTCTGAACTGGCCAAGAAAAGGCTGATGAAGCCTAGGCAACAGGGATATGGAAATGCTGTCTAGTACTCGAAGGTAGAGGGAAGGCCATGGTACTGCACAGCTGAATTCAGTAGTTACCATTCTGCGTTTTGTGCGTAATATTTGAGATGAAAAATTTAAGGTTGATTGAATATAGAATTGAGTTAAATATACCTGTGAAAGAATCATTTAGGGGCTGGGGAGATGGCTCAGTAGAATAAGCACTTCCCTGGCAAGTGCAAGGTCCTGAGTTCAATCCTCGGTTCCACCAAAAAAACAAAACAAAACAAACAAAAAAAAGAAAAGAAAAATCAGTTAATAAGTCTGCTAATATATAAAGATATAATAAATATGTATCTCGTCGCTGTGTGTGTGTGTGTGTGTATTCCTGGGTCCAAATACATGTAGGTATTAACCCTTCCCTCACATATATGTATGCTCTAGAATAACCCTAAGACTTACGGATGACTCATGAATTTGTAAGATTTCCTGAGACATTAGAAATTTTACTTTATATCCGCCTCCTTAGACACACAGTTCTGAACTAAACTTATCTGCTGGATGGATTGTGAATCTGAACCCCCGAGGGTTGGAAGTATGTCCTCATATCTGCCTCTGTAAAACTACTTAAAGACTTAAAATTCTCTTGCGTATCTACTGTATAGAAATACGCTTAAAACATAATTCAAAATCTAACACTATTTGAATATTACATAAATGTTATATGCAGTTTACATATTAGAAAGGCATATCATCTTTACAGTAAGCAAGTATTTAAAGAATGTAATGTTTTAGGGAAAATTTTCTTCCACTCTAAGAAATTAGCTTTTTTAATATTTAAGGATGTACATGGAAAAAAAATCAATTCAGACAAAAGAAAAGTTAAGACTTTTTAAAAAAAAATAATTATAGTTGCTCTACTTTTAACAGCTTCGTGTCATCAAGCAAATGAATAAACACTACTTCGTTCCAAAAGCATCAAAATGCCACTTCTTCATTGTGCGCTAATCTGTGTTTCTCACATCATCAGCCATGCCTTCAGTTTATAGACGCTTTCAACCAAAATACAGTTTCTGCAAAGCTCACTCAAGTACACTGGACAGCAGGAAGCCATGCGGAATCCCATTTTCACAGTGAGACGCTTTCAAATTCATACAATACTTGGCTGGATACTTTCATTCATTAACAACAACAACAATACGTAGAACCATAATTTCTACCACAACAGAAAAGGAGGGCAGACCTTATATTGACATTTAAGACAAACTGATTGCAAACTGAGGCTCAAAAGGAAAGATTATTTTAAAACTTAAAAGATCTAATTAAAGACGAAAAGAATTAAGAAAAAGAACAAATCACCACCAACACTGGGAGGCCAAACAAGTACTTAATATTACAAAGAGATAATTGATTTTCTTCACTATTTCCCTGAATTCACCTCTCATATAGTTTTTGAAAAGCTCCCCCACATATTTAAAAAATATGCAACTTATGACAGAGAAGCATAGCTGTTAAAGACTGAAAGGTATCCTCTTTCAAGGAGCTCTTTGTTATAAACAGAATAATATTCCCTTTATTTAAAACAGAGCTTTCAACCCTGAAACTTCAATTTCATCCAAATATTCCTTATGCTTACTGGCAGCCAATGTAGCTTAACTAAAACAAAATTGGCCAATGTAAAACGCACACATTTCAGCATAAAAAAAACAATAGTAACCTCCATGACTGGCAGGCAGACTACAGATTGAAAACCATAATACATTAGACCAAAATTAATTCAATGAATAAAATATACCTGTGCATGCATACACACACCACACACATACACACACACATCATACACACCACACATTCACACATACACACACATACACACACACACACAGTATACACATGCACACATCGGAGAAGAACACAGAGGTAGGTTAGTTACTGTTAGACTGTCCTTTTCAGGACATTAGGCCATAAGGGAAGTCAGACACACTATACCAGCTCTGCAGCTCGGGTCCAAGCTTCCAACCTTACTTCAGGCAGACAGCTTTGCTTTTTATTAATTTTATGTCAAGCTTCTGAATAAAGATTTCATTTGAAGAAAATATACTTAGGATATTAAGACAGAAACCCTTAAAACCACTGTGGTAAAGTACTTTGATGGGCCTATAGAGATGATTTTAATGTATGGAAGTAACAAAAGTTAATTTTAAAGCTACTCGACCCATTTTTATTTAATGCATTAATAATTACTAAAATGATTAAAAGTAGCTATTCTAACAAGAATGATAAATGATGTGTGTACACACACAAACACAATCCTATTCCCTGTATATATTAACCTCTCCCCTATACCTGTTTTAAAAGCTTAAGCTAGAGACTGGAGGAGCTGACCATCCCCACTTTTACCAGTCTGCTGACAAACAGCCGGAGTAACAGTCTCCTTGATTGCAGGCCCTATAGAGTAATTATTGAATATTTACTTTGAATTCTAAGGGTTCTGAAAACAAGGACTGTGGTTTACATTTTCCTGTTTCCTTTAATATATTATTACAGTATTTTGAACATATTAAATTAAAACACAGCATCCGTTATTTTCATAAATGAAAATTTTTCATTTATTTCCAGTCTGGAAAGCATGATCAGGATGATTGAATGTACCATTTTAAAGTACATTAATGCAAAGAAGATTAATGCAAAGAAGAACTTTCTAATAAGAGCTGTTGAAAGAGGAAGCGAGATGGCGTGAGTCATTAGGGTTTTATTGTTGGAAGTATTCAAGGACAAGATCATTAGGTAGCCACTTGCTTGGGTGACTATAAAGAAAACTCTCTAAGCCAAATGGATTTATACTATCTAAGCACCATTCTTATTTTTAGATTCTGTATACAAGAAGCTAATGTGTAAAAATCTAAATTATGTTATCTCAGGATCCTTTAGTGTGAATAAAGCAATGAATAAGTGGATAACTATTTAAGAGCCTATTTATTTAAAATAAATCAATGGATGGCTATTTAAGAGCCTTATTAGGCTCCACTTCACATAAATATATAGTTGAAGTTGAAAAATTTTGCCTTAGAATTCTACCAAAAAGAAGGCAGAGATCTGATCGGCTGTGTTAAGCTCATTTGGGTTTTAGGCAGTGCTACGTGGCCTTGAATGTGGCAGTGGTGATGTGGTGCTGCAGCAGGAGCAGCAGATCCCAAGCCTTCATTTCCTAGGATCACAGCTTCCTGGGTGAGGCCGGGCATGAAGGCTGCCCCCAAGCCCAGTCCGGCCTTAGCTGTTCTCGGTTGTTTCCTTGATCTGAAGACAGCACAAGGCAGGTGCATCAGGCAGCCTGCGGTGCCCGACCTGGTCAGTGCTGCTGAGGACTGCCCCACCCCGACAGCGAGGCAGACAAGACCACCTCTCCTTCAGCAAACGGCAAGGATCATGAGCAACTCCTGACCACAAATTAGCTCAAAATCTCAAAATCCAGGAGAATCTAAAGCAATTCACAAGTTCAGACTCAGTTAACTCAATGTCTATTACACGGGCCCTTATTTCATACTTTAACAGAAAGATTAGCATCAAGCTGTTTTACTTGCGTACTTTTAGAAATACAGTTCAGACTTTATTCCGAAGCATAATGCCCCAAATTGAAATGCCTTATATTTAACAGTGCCAGTGGGGAGCAAATACATCCTCCTCTAACTCAAAGTTTCAATACATCTCAAGAGGAAACAAACTTCCAGATGGCTGACCTAAACTAACCTTTATTAAAGACTTACACTAGCATTTTTTACATAGATGATTGGAATTCACTCAGCTCTAACCTAAAAGTTGCTCTGAAGGTACAGCACCCTTCAAATGGCAGAGGGCAGGAATGGTAACAGGAACTGTCTGCATGACTGCAGGCTCCTCATGCTAGCTAGAGACCCAGCGGCTCAGCAGGCCAGGGATGAAGTACCCAGATGAATGAACAATATGTTCCACAAGGTAGGGGGCCCTATTTTGCTCCAAATGCGGAAAGATCTGGACTCCAACTATGTGCTTGTCTCAAGCCCACTTGGTGGCCTTGCTAATTTGTTTCATCTGATTGCACTCCATCTTCTGTAAATTAACACTAGACTACTCATTTGTGTCACTACTGAGGCAAGTGGATGAAAAGGTAGCTAGCATATGATTGTACCACTACAGGCTTAGCTGACTCTTCACCACTAAGTGGCAGGTAAGTCACATCGCCCGAACATTATCAGAAGCACGCTGATTCAACGTAGAAATCAGGCATATGTGAGGGGCTTGCAGGATAAAATGCAAATCAGTTCCAAGGACCAACCTTTAACTAGATCAGCTAAGAGGCTCCCTAAGTAAAACTTGGTGTGAAGAGTCTGAGACTCGTAAGCAAAATAAGAGAAGAGCAAGGAACCTAGACGATGGCTGAGTATAGAGAAAACTCCAACGAGCCACAGAGAGCATGGCCTACATGGCGAATGGGCTAACAGTTGCTTGGGGTTTAAAAAGATGCACAGCTGGATGTGGTGGTGCATGCCTGTAATCTCAGCACTTGGAGGCTGAGGCAGGAGGATCACGGCAAGTTTAAGGCCAGCCCATGTTACAAAGGAAGTCCACGGCCAGCCTGCACTACATAGGGAGACCTGGTCTCAAAAGAAAAAGACATAATATCCAGGCTTTCCAGGGTCCTTATTATAGTGAATCTAAGGAATTAGAATAATGCTGAGAATCCTCAACTATCAAAAGATAATATTACAAATTTAAACCATTAAATAAAAAGAAAAATGTTCATGAACTTCACAAGAGTCTTGGCTAAACTACCAAATATAGTTAACAACTCAGAATCAAAGAAAAAACTACATTTATTTATTTTCTTTGAAAGAGAATAGAAAAATAATAGATAAGACATTAGAAACTATACAGAATTTTTAAAAATAAGATGATAGGTATTCAACAGTGGTCATTATACTGCACATTGCTGTCTTCAATGTAGTTGCTCAGATTACAGATATAAGTATATAAAATTGGTCAAAATAAAAATTTTAAGGAATAACTGCTACCTTGAAAAAACTGATAGAAATTAGTAGTATAATCATACCAGCTATCTTGTGTATATACAAATATGATTTTCCTCCTTTTTTCCTGTCTTTTTTCCTTTCCATCATTCTAGTTTTTATTCCTATGTTCTGTTTCTTTCTCTTTTACTGTATCTATTGTATCTTTCAGGTGTTATTTACTCTTTCAGGTTCTTTTTCTTTTTTTTTTCTGGTGGAACCGGGGATTGAACTCAGGCCCTTGCGCTTGCCAGGGAAGTGCTTATTCCACTGAGCCATCTCCCCAGCCCCTCTTTCAGGTTCTTATACTAGGGAGACACTGCAATGTTTACATATGTGGAATTGATCTATTTCACTTCTGTGTATGGCCACTAGTTACATCCACTTACCTATAGAAACCCCAAGTTTATCTTTTTTTTTATAGCTGAGTAATATCCCATTGTATAGAAATACCACATCTTTTTAATCTGTTCATCAGTTTATGCATATTTGAGTTGTTTCCAGAATTTAGTGGTGACAGATTGTGCTGCTATAAACGTGGGTCCACTGTATCACTGTGGTATGATGTTTTCAGCTCTTCTGGAAAAATACCCAGGAGGAGAACAGCTGGCTGGAATGGGACTTCCAACCCTAGTCTTCTGAGCAGGCTCCATACTGATTTCCACAGCAGTTGTGCCAGTCTACACTGACACCAACAGTAGAGAAGTCTTCGTTTTTCCCCACAGCCCCTCCAGCATTTGTTATTGGTTGATTTCTTTATGGTAGCCATTCTTTCTGGAAATAGCTACATTTAGAACAGCTATTTCACAGGTCATAGCTCATGTTCTAAAGGTCATATTGATCACTGCAGAGTTAAGCTATGCCAGTGAATTCTGAAATATATGCTTGCTTAGCATGTGCAGTTAAAATACAGACTTAAAGAATTAAAGCTATTAGTGAAGCAATTAAAGCTATAAGCAAACATTTATTAAAGGCTTACTATCTAAAAGGTATTGTGTCCTCTAAATAAAACACAAACCCAGGTCCTTTTTTTTCTCTTTGACCATGTGACTATTAGTTTAATAATCAAACCAGTTATTTTGAGGAAAACTAATAATACTTAAATAAGTAAGTTGAATAGATCTTCTTAGTTTTGCCTGATTTACTCAGACAGAGCATATATGTATTTATTGTTTTTCCAGACATTCCTGCTATTCCTGATTTTGTCAGATAAGTAGGAATAGGTCCTTTAAAAAGTTATGGATAGGTTTAAAGCAAAGAAAGAATTCAACAGAAAATACCTTTTATAATCCAAACAAAAACTGTAACCTGGGAACTCTCATCTTCTCCAAAGCAGATAGTAGAATTTCATGGCAATAGATTCTAAATCATTACATAACTGTTCCTAGATGTTTTCTGTATTTGACCAAGTTCTTCTTAGCTCCATGCACACAGTGTGTTCAGGTTCTGATGAGGGGTGACGCCACGATCTCAAGAGAGAGCAAGGGCTCCCCAGTCTTAGTGGCCAAAAAATGACAGGACCCTGTTATAAATATGACTTGATAAGCACCACCCAAGAAAAGTATCATATTCGCCATCCAACTAAAGTAATATGAATATAATGATGTCTAATGAAATTTAGTGCAAAAATAATGAATTTTACTTGGCCAGATATCAGGTTACTGCTAGCTCAGCTTCACTAGTTTCTTCTACTCAAAAGTAGCAGACAAATGCTAGTTCAGGAAACATCCTAATATTAGCTTTTTAAAAATAATAAAGAATGGGGATGTTATAGACAGCACAAAATCAAACAATTCAGAAAGCTCCTATGCAGTGCTTAAAACAACTGCAATTGTCACTTCAGTAATCACTATGTATGTCAGTGTACATATGCATTTATATATATGTATGTATACACACATAAAAATGTTAAGATGCTATTTCTTTCCTGTTGTATGAGAATACTATACATTGCAATTTATTCCCACACTGTCTCACATATAGTCTTCATGCATTTGTATCTCAAAGTGTTGATTTTGAATCTGTCACAACAACTACAAAGCAACAAAAATAGATATTGTAGTGCAAAATATCTTCCCATAGCTATTAAGCAACAGAAACTCATGCCATATTGGACATATGTGGTTCATCAAAGAAATCTTAACTGCAAATCCTACATAGTATTCTCTGGGTGGTACATACGTAAAAGAACTGGTTTTGTTATTAAATGAACTGTCAAAATAAATACCCTAAGGGCCAGGGAGATGGCTCAGTGGAATAAGCACTCGCCTGGCAAGCACAAGGGCCTGAGTTCAATCCCCGGTTCTGAAAAAAAAAAATAAATAAAAATAAAAATAAAAAGCAAAAACAAAATGAACAAACAAAAAATAAATACCCTTATAACATGACCATAAAGTCTTATAGAAATTTTACTGTTGCAAATTCAATTCAGCAAAATGCACTGAATCTTATATTTGGGCATTGAAGGGGACAAAGAGAGACCTCTGGCACATGAAGTTTAAGTCTCATATAGGTTTTGAAGGGAAAGTGATTTCACAGTGCACTTTTGGTTTAAAGTGCTGATTTAATAACGGATGAGAACAATAATAAATAATGCATTATCCATTGTAGAAGAAAAGTGGCATAGGAATTGAAAAGGTTCAGTGAGGTTCTATTTAGTGGTTAATGACTGGAAATGTGTTCAAGAAGGAAAGGACAACGATGCAAGGGGATAGATGCCATGAAAGTGTCAACATTTGCTGAGGAAACAGCAGACATCTCAGAGTGTATTAGAGCTAACAGGAAAACAGGAACCCTCATTACTGTGTACCAGTAAGAAATGTTTGTCTAGGAGCTAGTAAGCAATTAGTTCTAGGATTTAGAGACTAGCAAGGCTGAACTGGGTACCTTTCCCAGGAGAGCCAGGAGCTGCTGTGGGTCCGTGCCTCACTTCTCCCTCCCTGTTTTTGTGTGGAAGCCCTGACTATCAAGATGGTTGCTTGCATTTGGATATAAAGCTTTTAGCAGGGTACTAAGCTTAAATGAAGTGATAAAGGCAGGGATCTACCTCAGATAGAATTTATGAGCTTGCAGAAGAGAAAGAGAAAGGCCCGGTAGGTGCACAGCCAGATCCTCTCTGCATGCTAGGAATGGAACCCCCAGCATGATCTGCCAGTCCTGGTTTCCGGGCCTTGAGTTTGATCCTCAAGAACTGTGAGAAAAGGAACTTCTCTGATGAAAACTGCCCAGTCTATGATATTTTGCTACGGCAGCTTGAGTAGACGAAGACAACTGAAACAAACATCATCAAGTGTTTTGTCTTAGATGCCAGTGCAATAACTTATACCTCCCATTTCTGAAATGTCAGTTGGATAGTTCATGTATGTTTTATCGTCTCATCTTTTCAACTTCAAAGCTCATCCTGTCTCTCATCCAAAAAAAAATAGGTCACTTCCATGCAAGTTAATTAAAGCTTCATAGAAATTATAACAGACAGTTGCTATCTGTGTTGTTTATGCAAAAATAAAGAGCGGTAGTGAATTTTAACTTCATTTTCCTTGCCTCTTGCCATATCAATAAATTAGATGCTGAATAAAGGTATTTGAAACAGATATATATATATATATATATATATATATATATATATATATTCAACTTTCCAAAAGAATGATGAAGATCATAGCAGTGTTTGATTAGATGCTGTGTGGAGGCCCATACTGTCCTTTATTTCCTGAATGGCAGAACTGTACATTTGTAAGTTTATGAATTTGGATAATAGATTCTAAAAAATATTTCAACTATCTAGATAATAGCATGAAATAAATGGGAGATCTTCAAAAGACTCGTAGCACTATTCTCCCGACATGTGTTTTGACTCAAACATCCAATTAAGCAAGACAGTGAAACACTTTCTGAGAAATAATCATTCAAAGAAACATTTTGTTTGAGGATACTTTTTTTTTAACTCTTGAGATGCTGTCACTCAGGCACAAATACATTCTTTACCGAGAAGATGAAGTCTTGACTATATAAATTGTTTAGCTCTTTTCTGGCTGGAACCATGGAGGGTGCAGAAGAGAAGAAAAAGAAGGTTCCTGCTGTGCCAGAAACCCTTAGGAAAAAACAAAGACATTTCGCAGAGCTGAAGATAAAGCAAAGCGCCTGAGAAAGAAGTTTGCCCAGAAGATGCTTCGCAAGGCGAGGAGGAAGCTCATCTATGAAAAAGGCAGGCACTATCATAAGGAGTACAGACAGATGTACAGAACTGAGATCTGTAGATCTGTAGGATGGTGAGAAAAGCTGGCAGCTTCTATGTCCCTGCAGAGCTCAAATTGGCATTTGTCATCCAGATCAGGGGTATCAGTGTGTGAGCCCAAAAGTCCACAAGGAGTTGCAGCTTCTTTGCCTTCGCCAAATCTTCAATGGTACCCTTGTTAAGCTCAACAAGGCTTCAGTTAACATGCTGGGAATTGTGGAGCCATACATTGCATGGGGATACCCAAACCTGAAGTCAGTAAACGAACTAATATACAAGTGTGGCTACGGCAAAATCAATAAAAAGCGAATTGCCTTGACAGATAATTCATTGGTTGCTGGATCTCTTGGTAAATATGGAATCATCTGCAGGAGGATCTGATGCATGAGATCTATACTGTTGGAAAATGCTTCAAAGAGGCAAATAACTTCCTGTGGCTGTACAAGTTATCGTCTCCTCAAGGTGGAATGAAGAAAAAGACCACCCACTTTGTGGAAGGTGGAGATGCAGGAAATAGGGAAGACCAGATCAACAGGCTTATTAGAAGGATGAACTAAGGTATCTACCATGGTGTTTTTATGATTTGGTCAGTTAATATAGTACCTGTTTCCAAATTGAAATATATATATATATATATATATATATATATATATATATATTAATGGAATTTCCTGTCAGAAATGCACTCTTGTCTTCGGATGCCCTTACAAGACAAAAGCCACCCACCAGTGCAGTAAACATATTACGAATAGCATAAGTTTCATATAAACTGAATATTCCTTTTAACATTATCAGCATATCGTCTTTCCCTGGTAAGCTTATAGAAGAGGACAAATAATCAAGACAACGCTATCTAATGAAGGTGGGATCAGGAAAAGGGACTTAGCTGTGTTGAACATTATGGCTTCTATCAAAATTGATTTAATCATTTCAACATTGAAAGCATAATGATTGAAGTCTTTTGACTAGAATGCTTTCTCTCTAGGATGAAAATAGTGGACACTCCAAATGTTTAGAAAAACATATGTTTTTCAAACAAACAATAATGTTTTCTGGAGAAACAAAATTTATACTTGAAATCATATCACTGGACTTTAATCAGCAGGGAGACCATCGCACTGAGTCTGGAGTCTGCTCTGTTGCAGTGTGTACTCTAGGCAAGGAAAGTCCTCACTTGACCTCAGGTTCAGTGCAATTTTTATCTTTAATGGAGTAAGACCTGAAGATTGCTAAAGTCTTTTACAGCTCTCATGTCTTAAAATTCAGGGAGTTCTACCTTGGAGAGATTAAAAAGTTATTTGCCATTTGGTGTCAGTCATCTATTGAAGTTTTGTGCTAACTGCCACAGAGACTCACAAAATCAAAATTATGGATTTCTGGGGAATTCTCTCACTTTGCCTGGAATCCACAAGTCCTGAACAGTCCTTACATCTGAACCTTAAGACATCCCAGTGGGGTCGCTTGTGATTTTCGCAGAGCAGAGCAAATGGCTCTCTGCGGGAGGCGAACTAAGACAAGACTTGCCTCTGATGAGCAAGTAGCTTCCTTCCTCAGTAGACTGACTTTAGAGTACCCAAAGCCAAATCCAGAAACCAGGCCAAGCAGGCCTACTCCTTAACAAAAAAGGAGCCACCTTTTCATATTAGATAAGCTGCATAGTTTTCAGTCTGTGTTGATGGTAACCATGAGCTACAAATGATATGGCTGATGTTGAATTATTTCTGTGTAAAACTGAACCACTTCTCAATAATGCAAAGCATCCTGTTCTGTCCTCTGTGCTGGTGGAAATGATAACTAGTCTGAAAAGCAAAGACCTTGAATGACTATAGTTAAAACACCAGCATGCACAAGTGTGTACCTCTAGGCTGTTGGCTATGATTGCTGCAGATCAAGAATGGCATAAGATTAATAGTCCTTTTGAAAGCAAATGGTAACATGAACAGCTGTCCTTTAAGTTCCAGCAAGAGTCTGCGGATTAAACAGGGAACATGGGTATATTGGGAAAATAGCATTTCATTGCCAGACATAGCTAAAAACACTACTGGGAGGAGGGAAAGGACCAACTGTCAACATGTCGCTTTCATGACCTACTAAACGATTAATAAGGGAATGCACAGCAAAAGCTTCCCAGTGAAGCAGTATCCTGGCCGCAAGAAAGATGTCCCAACTAGAGGACAGAATGACCCAAATGCAAGACCCCAAAGGTTTACCAAAGAGCAGGGATTTCTTCAGATGTAAATGAATCCTGAGTTCCAAATTGCTTACAGCATCTATGAGAGTTCCCTATTTAGTTTGCTTTAAAAATAAAAAGCAATTTTATAATGGAGGCCAGGGAGATAGGTAAGTAGAACAAGTGCTTGCCTGGCAAGTGCAAGGGCCTGAGTTCAATCCCTGGTTCCACCAAAAGATAAATAAGTAAACAAATAAATATAAATAAAAATAAAATAAAACTAATTAAAATAAAATAATACAATGTAATAGAAAGAGGATGCTTTCAAAAGTTGTATTCATTAATACAGTGAAGACTTGCCACTTTTTTAGTTTTAACATAGAAAGGTACAAGGTAAGACTAAGAAAAGATTTTGTAATCAGAGATGCTTGTATCCAAAACTACTTTGATGGGGCATGGTAGTACATGCCTATTACCTCGTATATTTGGGAAGGTGAGGCAGGAATATTGAAGCCTAGAGCCAATTTAATGGGCTCCTGCTCAAAATGAAATTTGTTTATTTATTTATTTTTATTTAATTTTTAATTTTTTTAATTTTTTGTATTTTGGGGAAGGGTCTACAGGGTGTTCAGCGTCTCACTACTAGATCAGAGTCATACTGATCCCCCTGTTTACAGCCTCCCAAAAGCTGGGATTACAGGCATGCGCCACCACACCCAGTCTGAGTTGACTTCTCAGTGCGCCCCTGGGACAGGGCTGGCATCAAAATAAAATTTAAAAAGAGCTTGAGATGTGGCTCAGTGCCTCTGGGTTTAATCCCTGGTAGGACAAACAAATAAAACTACTCTGCTGCCCTACAGAGCTCACCATTAAGCTACTCAATTTTCTGAGTTTTTCTTTTGTAAACTAAAAGTAATACCTCCTACCTCTTGTAACTGCCATGAGAATCTGAAGGAAATAATCAAATAAAAAATATCAGTCCTAACAGAATGCCCAGAACATAAACATAATCAATAACTCAACGTTTCTTCTCTTGACTTCCTTTACCTAGGAAAATTAATAGTACCCACTATCACTTTCTTTCTTTCCTTCTTAGCTACACATTTAGATATCTTAGCTCCATTAAAAATACAACACAGAAACTTAGACTAGGACAGCATTTGCATAAGAAACACAAACTGTAAGTATAAATGTATATTGTGCATTTGCTACCATCAGGGAGAAAGGAGTTCCAGAAATATTGTAATGTTCATAAAAAGCATACTGTATCTTAAAAAGTACCATGGACTTTTCAGTCTTTCATAATAATAAGGTACTAGCTAACATATTGATTTACAAAAAATTATGGGAAGGGAATGCATGGAAAATCTCCATACCTTCTTCTCAGTTGTGCCATGAAGCTACTACTCTCAAAATTTTTTTAAGTCATTAGATCCAGTGAGCTAATTAGATAAATTAATAAATGCATAATCAATGTTTTAAAAAAAGACTTTTCCTAGTCATTGCCCAGAATATTTTGGCAATTATTGAAAGTATATAGACCATAGACTCAAAATAAAATGGTAATAGGAAGAAGGGAATGAAGCAAAAAATAATAATCATCTTAGGAATGCTTTTTCATAGTGAAGAGAAGATATGCAGTTTGCATTAAACACAAATTGTCTACCTAAGACCTAGGTGACGATGGGCTCATAAAAGTTCTCTTTCATGTCAGTATACTGTTCTCTCAACAGCTTGAAGGCTTTAAAAACAAAATTTCAAGCTCTCTTAGCTGGACTGAGAGTTGAGACTCATTCCCACAAGCCACTTAGAGGATAGCTATTTTGCAAATTAATCTTTCATGAGGCTCTTTAAGGGTCGATGTGCTTAAATTAGCTGCCAAACACATTCAACTTCGGAGACAACTGGAAGAGCCATGATTAATGTCAATTGATATTTTTCATAGCATTTACTGTACTCATCAATAGTGGTTAATGCAATGGCTTCCAGGAAATGAGGCCTCAGAAACTCAAAAATATCTAACCTTACAAACAAAAGTGCATCTTCACCCTCTATACCTATAAAGTGCATTTCTCATACAAATAAAAGTATAGTAGATACATAATAAACCAAAGGAACTGTCCTGAGCTCTAAGCCAAGTTAGGCTAGAGAAGGAGCCTAGGTAAAAATGGGTCCCAGGATAACACAAAGGGTGTTGGGTACCTTTATTCCCATAGCTACAGCTCCTCTGAGGAGTCTCTAGGTGGAAGCCAGGCTTGCTTAGGTTAAGCAGGACTGCTCTAAAGGGGGTCCTAGAGTGGGGGTGCCGGGCTGTGGTGGCACACAGCTGCAGTACCAGGGCTAGAAAGGCAGGCTGAGTCAAGAGGCTCAAGGTAAGCTCAGTGCCATCATGGGCTATACAACGTGTTCAAAGTCAGCCTGGATTAGGCAATGAGACTGCCTCAAAACAAAACAAAACAAAACAAAACAAAACAAAACAAAACAAAACAAAACAAAACAAAACAGCAAAAAAAAAGAGAATCAGGCTAAAATCTGAGGCTCTTGAAGTGGATGCTTGGAATCAGGTGTTACCTCTCTGCTGACCAGCTGGGTACAGAATCCAACATTCCATGCTTCTGTCCCCTCAGCAGTAGAAGCCAAATGACAGAAGCTTGTGATTATTAAAGGAGAAATTTCAACTGGGATACAATAAAAGGGCAATAAACCTGAGTTCATGATAAGTGCATAACTCACAGTACTACTATAATTATTACTTTATTCTGAAATAGAATTTTGGTGATTCATAATGAAAGAAATCTAAAATTGAAGAAACACTGGGGAGAGAAAAAATAAAGGTATAGAAAACAAGCTGAAACCAGAAAAGTACCAATCAGTTAAACTGATCAATTAATTCAATCCATCGACTGATTCAAATATCTTGTTGAAATCACCTTTAAGTTCATCAAATATCAGTATATATAGTTAGTCAGGGTGAGAATCATTCCAATTAACTCCTAGATTAAATGATCTTCTGAATATTCTCCGGATCATTGCCTTGCTCAACTTTTACATATAACT
>NW_004524581.1:1703599-1715383 GCF_000260255.1 Octodon degus | reverse complement strand
GCAGTGTATTATTTGTTGAAACTGTACTTTCGATTTGATTTGAAACTGTCTCATTGCTATATGTTTATCAATAAAACTTTGAAAAGAAAAAAAAAAAGTTCATCAAAAATCAAGAAAACATTTTCTAAACATGCCAACTTGTGTTTTGCTTAATATTTAGAATAATCAGAGGACAACAGCTCCAAGATTTTCTCTTAAATTTTTTAAGAATCCAGAGAATGATCTGGGGTAATTGAAGATTTGAATATAAACTATCAAATAGGCAATTGAACAGTGCATGTTTGAGAACAGAGACCCTAAAAATGGAAAACAACGCTAGCGAAAGACAGGGAAAGGACAAAGTAAAAATGGAGTTTGGGAGTCCATCTGAACACCAAGGAGAGGCCACCCAGAGCTGCCTGAGGGATGCCGCTGAATGAAGTGTGATTTCTGCCAGCTGCCTTTGGGCGGGCTCCTCCTGGGAGTTATCACATGTGATTATTCCGAGCTGTTTCTTTCCTTCCCTGGAGGGAAGGCCCAGGCTTCTTCTGTGCTGACCCTCAGAATTTGGTTTTCTTCCTGAAGAAACAGGGCAGCGCAGGGAAAAGCACAGCAGTACGCAGGAGGCAGTGCCCAGGGAGCTCACCTGAGTCCTCCTTCTCCACCCACAGAGGACTCGGGGCAGAACTGTTTGGAGCCAAAATCTGCTCTCTATGGGCCGCACCCTGTTATTGCGCCTGTCCTTAAATTCTCTTTCAAAATAGCCCGCATATTGAAACTGAGCGGCATCAGAGTTAGAGCTCCTGACAAGCATCTGTGTGTGCTCTGGCTCTCATGAAAAAGAGCTGCCCCTTTCTAATTATCTTTTCTTTTGCAGGACAAACAGTAACTAATTTTCCCTGGTCAGGGCCAATCCCAATCTGTACTTTGGCTGTAGGTGACCTTATCCTGCTGACTTTATTTACCACAAACAAAATTCATTTTTCCCAAAAGTCTCCTGAGTTCTGAGCCAAGTTACTTGAAGCCCAGACAACCACTTTCCCTGTAGATTACTTCCCCCATCCTCCTTCATTCTTAGCGTCAACCTTATAGTCAGGGGAGACAACACTGACAGTAAGAAACTGGTTTTTCCTAAGGAACAGGGCAGGGTGGTTAACCCAGAAGATCACGGTGATCCCATAGACAAGTGCTTTGGACAGACGTATAAGATAGGTGTTGACACATCTACCTGATAATTTGCTTCCTAGAACCAACCTATTCATTGCTTTCAGGGCAAAAATGTTATTACACACAGAAAACCAAACTGAAAGAGTTTGGTCCAAATGCTCACTTAAAACAGATCTTACGAAGTTCAGCTATAAAAGTTGATACTCCTATCACTTAGATTAGAAGTGAAAGAAAATTATAAAAGTTTTACGTTTTAAAAATTTAGCATCTTTGCCAGCCAAATAGCTCAGCGGATTAAAGTGCCTGCAAGCAGGCTCAGGGGCTGGGGGTCCGATCCGCGGGCCTGCCATGCTGGCCCCACCCCTGGGACACGCTGAGACTGCAATTGAGACCAGGCGTGGTGGTGCATGCCTGTAATCTCAGCTCTTGGGAGGCTGAAAACAGGAGGATACTACGAATCCGATCTATGTAGTGAGACTCTGTAGACCCTGTCCTAAATAAAAAAATAAATAAAGTCATATTTGGGAAAAGTATTCCCTGTAAAGTAGGCTATTCAATAAACATTCAAAAAGAGGTTTTTTTGTTATTCTAAAATTACATAAAAATTATTATAGTTTTCTAATACAGTAAGTAGTAAGAGTTATAATCCCCATAAACAAAAGCCATTGTGAAGATTCTTATTTATTTATTTGTGATAGTAGGGTTTGAATCTAGTATTACTCTATTACTGACCTACATTTTCAGCTCTTTCAATTTTCTTTTTTAAACTTGATACAGCTTCTCACCAAGTAGCCCAAACTAGCTTCAAACTTGGGAATTTATCACCTTCGTTAGTGAATAGCTGGCGTGGCATGGGCCCTATCCAGCTGATCCGTGGCCACATGGGAGAACCTAAAGGTCTCCAGAAACATTAACAAAATGAAAAAGACAAACACTTGCATCATTCTCTTTCAAAGAGAGAAATTCAAGCGATTCCAGAGACTATCCTCTGTAGCCACCCTCACAGGTCATGGCCCAGCTTTCCTTCTTTTGACCAAACTTTCCTCGCCTTTATTCCTTCATCCAGTTCAATTAATCCCTCTTTCAGGTAAATTAATTCAACAACGAAGTCCTAGAGTGACCTGCAGCAGCCAAGGAAGAATGGTCAGTGAACCAGGCTGAGAGTCAGGGCCCCACCGACCCGGGCATCCCCTCTGTTCCAGTCAAATCTGCCCCTTTGCATTGTGGGAGACATAATGCAGCTTTATTTCATTTAACATCTCTGTGTCAGATTGAGGTCAATAAAACAGGAAGGAAAATATCAGTGTCTGTGCTCCTTGAAACCTGTTTTGGGCAAATGATCAACATTTGCAATTAAGATAGGTTGAAAAAATGAGCAGAAAAGCAGACATAGGTTCTTTGGTGTCAGACAGTGAGAGGTTAGGAAGGCTTGAGCCACCAGTGCCCAGTGGGCAGTTAGGAATGGAAATTCAACGGGCAGAGGAACGAGCTGGGAGGGAGCAGGTGTGGAAGTACCCACACAGTTTCTGTGGAGTCAGAAAACACACAGCCTTCTCAGTTTTGACAGCATTTCCTCCCTGTGGGTAGTGGCTAGACTGGTGGTGATTTTTAGGCTGAGTGTACTTGATAATGAACTTCAAATATCTGATTTTGTAAAGAATCTTAAGCGGCTATTATTAATAATATATAAAATAAAGTCAGAGATGGTAACATGATATGCGCAATTTTCTTCGAAATGTATCAAACATAAGATGGATTAATGGATTTATAGAGTGACAGACGTATAGGTTTGTGACACAGTGCAATAAAATGTTAACATGAAAATCTAAGTGGTGAGTGTATGGTTTAAGCCTTCTCCACCTTGCTACATGATTCAAATTCTTTTACAACAAAATATTTGAGGAATGACAAATGTATTTAATACAAGTAGCCAAACAGGAGAATCACTAGGAGTCCGATCTACATAGTAAGACCCTGTAGACCCTTGTACTAAACACATAAAAAAAAAAAAAACATACAAGTAGCCAAAATAAGATGTCACTATGTCTGTAGCCTCAAATGTATATTAATTAGAAATAAAATCAAGATGTGGTTTCATGGGTGAACAGAATTTAAATTTGGAGGAGAAAAACCGCGTAATGACAGGCTCTGACTTACAGCGACTTGTCTTACTGGCTTTGACATTATGATAGGACAAAAGGGACATGCACTTAGTAGACACTGTAGCTTGAGTCTTGAATGTGTGTCCGCACGGCTAGCTGCAGCAATCCTCCCAGGAGCGTGAGGGTAGACAACCACTATGCCACGCGACGGGCTGCAGCTAACCTACGTTTGTGAGGTTAGATGCTTACAAAGCATTTTTTGACTTGCCGGACTTCCAACTAATGAGCTCCTTGGGAAATAACCACGGAGTAAGGCACAGAGCTTCTGTCTAGATGTCACGTGCTGCCGGCAGGCAGACGGCTTCTCCAAGGCTGTTCTCCAGATGCGCTCCTTCCCTTCCAGAAATCGCGGAAAACAGGACGCTGCGGAGTTTCACACATTAAGATGAAGCAAATCAATTTCCTCCCACAAAAGACAGAACTAATTGGAGTAGAAAATTGCCATTTACTCCTTCTTAATAAATGCTTAATGGAATATCCATAAATAAACCAGACCTCAGGCTCAGATGACAGATCCTGATTACAGTTCTAACCCAAGGACTGAGGAAGGAAACAAGGCCCTAGAACTTCCACCTCTGGAAGGTAGTTCTAAAGAAACAAATAGACTGTCTCGTTGCTATTTGTTTCTCAATAAAATTAATAATAAAAAAGAAACAAATAGGGTAAATGATACATGAAGTTGACAAATCTGTCTGGTGCTCAGCTATTTACTGCATTGGGTTTTCATCACCTTGATTTAAAAACTGGCTCCTAGAACTCAGGGGGGATGCTAGTCCTCCTGTTCTGCCTTCCTAATTCCGACCTGAATAGTGCTGATCTCACTCTGCTTCTTCAAGAGCCAGGATTTTCACTGCACATCTCTAGAAATCCTCCCACAAACAGAAATGATCACAGGACTGTTCTGTAGAAGCCTTCACTTGACCGTTGAGCATACACTGCACGATAGATGGAAACTGATTCTCTGCGATAAGCTCATGCGCTTCTGCGACTGCTGCCTGCCCACAAGACATACAGAACAGCCCATTTTGAGATAAGATTGAATTCTGGCCTTTGAAATTAGTACTGAACTCTTGGATAGAAAGCAAAAAACAGGGGAGGCTGCTGCAGATGTATTCTGTCTGGCAAAAGTCAGTGTTTTCAGAGCTTTTGGATTTTTGAAATTCATGTTGACCTTAAACTACTAGCCTGGGGTGAAAAATTAGTCATGGTTCTTTAAAATATTATATTTTATTAACACTGTCCTTTGATTTGGAAGGAATCAAAATTTTTAGTAACTTTTGTTTGTATTGGACATTTGCTCTAAGGATCTACATTTAATGCACTATTACATAAGTATAATAGTTGTAAATTAATTTATTTTCTCAACAGGGATTAGTGAGCACTTATGTGTGTTTACAGTATAATCACTGGAATCCAAATTACAAATAAAGCAAAACTGAGGAAAATTCCTGACCTTTCACTTACAATAGAAGATATGTAAATAAATATTTCCAGTATATAATGAAGCAAGAATTTCTTTGGTAGTGTGCTTCAAATTCTAGTTATATTTCAAATAGTTCATCACACAGATACAAGGTCATGACCGGAGGGCATACTTTTAACATTTTAAAATGTACCTCTGGTTCTCCCCTACGAGTCGTAAGGGCACAAAATGAGATGAGATCAACCTTGACACTATCAATCACGCACTGTTATTCACTGAAAATAAACTGGCAATTTTTTAAGGGTCAGTACCAGCATTTTTATAATGAGAGGAAAATATCACAAACAACTGCTAAAAATTTGTAAAAGTTGACCTCAGGAATCTGTGTTATAGAAACCTCTTGTTTATTAGAATGCGTAGAACTAAATACCAAAGAGCACTGTTCAATAGCTGGAGTATGTAAGGTATCTTTGTGGAAGAAATGTGCATTTTTAATGTTTTCTAACTAGGAGTGTTGAAGCTATAATTGACGCAGAAGGTAAAACCTGAGAGGAACACAAGGAAGAAAAAATGGTATTTAATTATTGTGGGCCTTCAGGAGCTTGAAACAGACATGGCAACAACGGCCAGATCAGAATTATTAACGTCATGACAATCGGCAGCTTCAGCATCACATTCCAACCATAACTCCTCATAGGTGAGCTCAGCATTGATTTGTTTTGTTTTGCAGAACCAGGGATTGAACTCAGGCCCTTACGCTTGCCAGGGAAGCACTTCTTCTACTGAGCCATCTCCCCAGCCCCTGATTTGTTTATAGTATCCGCTCCTTTAGGACCAAACCTCTACTAAGCCCATTGTTGGAGTTTATCAAATCACCTTCAACAAAAAGGTCTCTTTTGATGTTTAGGTTCTAAACCTTAAAGATATTTGAGGGATATAAAATGATCACTACTCATTGGGCTTGTAACTCTTTTTTTCTACAAAGAAGAAAAAGAAAAAACAAAGTATAAAATAATAAAAAATCTCAGGTCATTGGTCCATTTAGTGGCGACCTCAGGAATCATCCAGTGGAAGAGCATCTCTAGAAATCCTCCCACAAACTTCTCAGTGTAACTTGCTAACAATTCTAAGGCCCCCCAGGGCTTTAGCATTAAAAAATTTGACTGAAATTATGTTTTCATATTTTAGTTTATGATGACTCATGTCTTATGCCTGTAAAATTAGTACTCTATGGGCTCAGTGTTTATGTCCCTCCAAATTCATATAATTAGTTTCTATTCCTCCAGGTGATGGTATTTGAAGAGGAAGCCCTTCCTAGTGTCCTCATGACAAGATTAGCACCCTTATAAGAAGACATACAAGAAAGCTCCACAGCTCTGTCTATCTCTGTCTCTGTCCTCTGTCTGCCTCTGTCTCTCTCTCTCTCTGTCTCTCTATTTGTCTCTCTGTCTGCCTGTCTGTCTGTCTGTCTGTCTGTCTCTCTCTCTCTCTCTCTCTCTCTCTCTCTCTCTCTCTCTCTCCCCTCCCCCTTTTTCCACATGAAAACACAATGAGAAAACAGCAACTGACAAAACCAAAAAGAGAGTCCTTCACTATAACCTGATGATGCTTGTGTTCTAGTATCAGAAGTCTGGCTTCCAGAAGTGCGAAAAGTAAACTTCTGTTGTCTAAACCATCCCACCAATATTAACTTGCTATATTATCCAAGCTACAGTAACTGCCATCTAGTAAAGTGAAATTATAGTTTCAATTAAAATAGACTATCACATGTTACAAATATGATTAATTCCCTGGTCAGGTTAATAGGTTGTGTTTCACTTTCTTGCCATTAATTTAGCTATCAGTTCAGTAAACTATAACCTTCAGCACCACTCAGCAAAATCTGCTTTCCTTAGTATTGTCAGCAATTTCTAGTTTCCAAATCAGAAGACATTTGTTTCCTTAGTACTTCTGCTACTGTGTGTCTCTGCAGAATATGATTGTGAATTCTGTAGGAAAAAAGGCTCTGCTCTACCTCCATGAAATTTTGTCCTTCTGGCCTTCTGTATAGTTCTCTAAGCATCCTTTTGTGGTTGCCATGGGTTTCCAGGCCTTCATCAATCATTATAGCGTCCAAGGGTTCTGTCCTTAGTCTAAGTCCACTTACTGCTTTCCCACACACTGATGGCTCCTGCAGTGGTTGGACTATGCTTCCCAGCACCTCAGAACATGACTGTATTTGGGGATGAAGCTTTTGATGGAGTGATTGTTAAAATGAACCCACTATAATGGGCCTGAATCTAACCTGGCCGGTATCCTTATAGAAAGAGGAAATTTGGATGTACAGTGAGAGCTAAAGTGTTCAAAAACTCAGAGAACAGATCTTGTCAGGAAACTGCAAGAGAAGGGCCATCTTGGAGGCAGGAGAAAGCGGCCTTAGAACAAACCAACCTTCCCTATACTCCCCAACCTCAAGTTTCTTGTTCCCAGAGCTCTGAGAAAATCAATTTTTGTTTTGTTTTGTTTGTACCAGGAATCAAACTGGGGACCTTCTGCTTCTCAGGCAGGTGCTTATGCCACTGAGCCAGCTCCCAGGCTATCTCTCAACTTCTTTTATTATTTATGTATTAATTTATTTAAAAGGTATTTAGTGCAGGGTCTATAGGGTCTCACTATACAGATCAGACTGGTAGTGATCCTTCTGTTTTCAGCCTCCCAGGCACTGGGATTATAGGCATGCACCACCACGCCCAGTCTCACCATTCAGCACACCCGGGGGCGACCGGCTCAGCAGGCCCAGAGATTGAATCCCTGTCCCTGCATCTGCCTAAACAGGCACTATAATCCACTGAGCTATATGGCAGGCCCCCAATTTGTTTTTTAAGCTCCCCAGTTTTGGGTCCTTTGTTGTGGCAGTGCATGAAGATCAATTCAACTCCTTAATCTCTATTTGCAATCTAGACTTTTCCTTTGACTTACCCACTCATCTGTCCAGCTCTGTGCTGCACATACATATATGCCGCATAGATGAAAATGTTAACTCAACCTGTTCTTTTCTAAGTCTGCCTGCCTATCCAGATTCCTTTCTCCTCTTGGTTTTCTATGTCTGGAAAACTGAATGCTGGGACTTCTGAAACTGTGAACTGCTACATTTTCTCAAGTCTCACTACTCATACTGTTCTAGTCTGAGCAAATACTTCTAAAACGATGGCCTACGCAGACAGGTTGCCTCAAAGCTACCAAGGGAGGGTTAACATTAACAGTGCAGATCCTAGCTGGGTACAGTGGTGAGCACCTGGAATCCTAGCTCCCAGGAGGCTAGGGCATGAGGATCCATGTGACTTCAAGGTGAGTTCAAACTGTGAGTGCAAGGCCAGCCTGAATACACAGCAGGACCCTGTTCCCCCCCCCAAATAAAAATGCAGATCTACTCTGCTTCCATATTTGTAAAAAGTGAAGATTTTGCTGGATGTTACCTAGTCCATTCCATTCATAAAACATTTTTTAAATTAAAATCTTATTGCCAAACCTAAAATGGCATTTGTCCACTAATCTCATTTTTTTGAGAAATTTTCTTGTCAAATTAACTAACTGAATTATTATTAACTCTCAATAGAAGACATTGTTAAAAGTTTTTAAAAGATAGAATACATTAATAATGAAATTATTTTTTGTTTGTTTTTGTATTTTAGTACAGGGTCTCACTACAGGGTCTCCCAAGAGCTGGGATTACAGGCACTCACCACCATGCCCAGTCTCAGTCACCAACTCCGCGTGCACTGGGGGTGGGACCTGGCACTGCAAGTTGGGGATCGAACCCCAGCTGCTGCATCTGCCTAAGCAGGCATTTTAGTCCACTGAGCTCTCTGGCTGGCCCAATAATGCAATTGTCAATCCTGATACTTCTACTTCATTGTATTCAACAATACCTACTGACGGGCTCCTGGGTATGTGGAGTGGGTCACACATACTGACTGTACTGTCCCTCACCCATTGCTCTATGGCACTGTTCCCCTTGTCCGGTTCCCAGTGGTTATGAACCAAGCACCTTCCTTCTACTATGACATAGAAGAATACAGTGCTAGGGCCAGGGAGATCGCTCAGTAGAATGAGTGCTTGCGTGGCAAGTTCAAGGACCTGAGTTCAACCCTTGGTTCTGAAAAAAAAAATTAAAAGACCCACAATGCCTTCAAGCCTGCCCACTGTTTACTAAAATTGAGGTGAATTAAAACTTTCCTCCTTTAAATTGTGGGTGTCAGGTATTTTGTGTCAGCTACAGGACAGTTGATGAATACAAATAGTTTTATATTAGAGTTTTGACCATAGACTTGTGACTGTAGGTCTGCTTCACCCATTTGAATTTGGTTAGGCAGGTTTACTTTTCTCTCTTCAAAATAGTGCTGTTTATTCGACAATGAGTCAAAAAGGTTTGAGCCACTTTTTGTTCAAACTGTGGGGCATACAGGTTGTGATAAAATTGAAATAATACTAAAAATTTTATGTCAGGTATGTTTGCATGCGTTTATTGTTGGACATGGTCTAAATGTTTAAATGCCACTGCCTTTGGGCAGGTGAGATAGCTCAGCAGTCTAAAGCACCTGCTTAGGCAAGCTGACACAGCCTCAGGGGATCACGGTTTGATCCCATGCACCACATGCCATGCTAGCCTGGTCTTCAGGGATTCTTGAAGCAATTTTTAAAAATGCCAATATTTCTCCCTTCCCACTTCATGTAACTCTGCAAAGTCAGTCTAAAATGTGCTATTCGTAATTTTTCTCCATCACCTGTATAAGTAATTTTTGCATTGTCCTGCACGTGGCCCCTCCCGCTTCCACGGCCTGAGCCTGTGTGGCACATTACACAGGGACAGTGGTGAAGCCGCACGAAGCCGTGTGGAGCCTGAGGCTACAGGACCTCGGCGCCGTCGCTCTAGGCTGGGAGCGCTGTGCCCTCACCAGCGGGCACACTCTCCAAGGCTTCCGAAAGCCAGCCGGGTGTCTGCCAAACTGAACACAGCTTCCACAAAAGCAACTTCCTTCCCACCCGGAGGTGGCATTTTCACCACAAGACTGACTTTCCCTTTTTAATTAATTAATTAATTTTAATGTATTTAGTACAGGGTCTACGGGGTCTCCCTACACAGATCGGACTCGTAGTGAACTTCCTGTTTACAGCCTCCAAAGTGCTAGGATGACAGGCGTGCACCACCATGCCCAGTCACAATTGCAGTCTCAACGCGCCCTGTGGGGCAGGGTTGGCGTGGCACGCGGGGTATCGAACCCCTGTCCCTGTGTCTGCCTAAGCAGGTGCTTTAATCCGCTGAGCTATCTGGCCGACCAACTTTGTCTTTTTAAAGTAAATCTTTGTTGTCCAAATCCACACGAAGTGCAACAAGGAAAGAGAACAGAAATGTATGCCATGCACTCTGAGTACGAGTGATGGGTCAGTGTGTGTTCAGCTGTGACACATGCCTCTGTCATGTCACATGTGCCTAATAGGGCAGGTGACACTTGGGAATGCACAAGGGAAATACGAGAACTCACCTTACTTTCCAAACAGGTTTTCTGTGAACTTCCAAATTATTCTAACAAATGAAGTCTGAATTTTTAGGTTTAATTGTGCTGGGGAATGAAGCCAGGGCTCTGCCCAGAGCTATATTCCCCAGGCATTTTTTTCTTCTTTATTTTTATTTCTCTTTATTTTAACTTTCTGCTTGGATTCAGGGTCTCGCGAGGTTGTCCCGGCTGTGTTCCGGCGTGCGGGCCTCCTGCTCAAGCTGCCCGAGTGCTGGGAGTCGAGGTGCCTGCTCCCGCACCCAGCTGCAGTGATGTTTACAGGAGCTTCAGGTGGGAGGGCTCTGGGCTTCTCAGTTTCCCTCCTTTTTGGCAGAAAATTTTAAGCTGCTCGTCGTGTAGGTGAAGCGTTTCGAAATGAGGGGCCAGCCCATCTTTCGTCGGGCCTCTACTAGAATGAGCCTTGGTGGAGCCGGTACACCGCGCTGTTCACCCGGGAATTCCTTCCCTTTTATGCTAGCCACGTTTTGAAAATGGTCACCTAGGGCCGGCCAGATAGCTCAGCGGACTAAAGCGCCGGGTTAAGCAGATGCAGGACCTGGCTCTGATCCGTGGCTGGCGTGCTGTGCTGACACCACCCTTAGGGTGCCCTGGGAGGGCAATTGAGAACGGGCGCGGTGGCGTGCACCTGTAATCCCAGCACTTGGGAGGCTGAACACAGGATAATCACCACGAGTCTGCGCTGTGTAGTGAGACCCTGTACTAAATACAATAAATAAATAAGAAGAGAAAGCCAAAAAGAAAATGGTCACAGAACTGGAATGTATACATGAAATAGAGAAAGGTACAGACAACGGAAGTGACTCCCTTTGTTGGGGACAAAGGGAAGGTTTCCCATTTGTCTAATCTGAAATTATAAATTGTAAGTACATTATACATTGTAACTTATTCAGTACAGTGTGATCTTTCTGCATCGATGATGGCTGTTCTGAATACACACCAAGCAATGGGTATGTTACTACTCCTGTAAAACTTTTTCTTCTTTTTTCTTTCTCTGCTAAAGAGCAGAAAATCATAAAATTTAGCAGGAAATAAAATGTTTTTCAATGAGGCTTTGTCTCAGTCACTCTTCTCTCATTGCTGGGACAAGTTCCCAGCACTCAAAATTAAAGAAGGAAAGGTTTATTTAGCTCACAGTTACTGGAGGTTTCAGGCCATACTCTGCTGGCTCCAAGGCAGAGCGGCACATGACACAACAACCTTTCACAGTGGTGGCAAAATGCAGAGAGCAAAGGGAGCGGCAGCAGCTCAGGCAGCTGGCCAGCCTCTCTCTCCTCCTTACGTTGTAGGGCAGAGTATCACTGTAAATGTATGCTTACAGCTACACAGTATTATTTTGTAGGGTCCGAATAATTTGGAAAATTATCATTTAAACAAGAGAGACCACCCTCCGGATTGTTCAGTAGCCCAAATTCCTAAAACCTTAAGTTGGGCTGTAAAACCACAGACCCAGCTTGAGCAAACATCACCTTCCCTGGGTTCGATGACATTCTTGTGAAAC
>NW_004524581.1:1701277-1703373 GCF_000260255.1 Octodon degus | reverse complement strand
GCTTAAAACCACCACCCACGGTCAGTTCCGGGCGCTCTCTGTTCCTGCGTGTTCAGACTGTCCTGTGTGCACACAGTTAATAAAATTCTCTTTGTTCTTTGCATGAGAGACCGACTCTTGGGGTCTTCCTTCGCGGCGACTCGACCCTTACAATTTAAAATAGCAATGCAGCCCATGGAGAAAAGTCATCCTGTCAAATGATATGTCCCAGAGTGAAAATACAGTAAAGCATCTACAGTTGATATGTAGAGTTGAGATTTTACGCATGGACAACCTGAAAATGCAAAAAAAAAAAAAAAAAAAAAAAAAGTGGAGGAAGAGGTCTTACATAATCAATAACAATAGTCTGGGGCTGGTGAGATGGTAATTTCATAACATCCATTATAATAGGAATGTATTGTTATGTTAATGCACCCGTTTGCTGTTTGCCACTAACCTAACCCACACACAGCACACATGCTCCGGGAGAACAGGTCTTATTTCTCCATTGCCAGCCCCCGGAACAACATCCAGTGCGTGAGAGGCAATAAGTGTTTTTTTTGTTTGTTTGTTTTGTATTTTAGAGAAGGGTCTACGTGGTATTCAGGGTCTCACTACTAGACTCCTAGTGATTCTCCTGTTTACAGCCTCCCAAGATCTGGGATTACAGGTGCATACCACCTTGCCCAGTCTTAAGTGCCTTCTCAGCGTGCCCCAAGGGCAGGGCCGGCCTGGAAGGCCTAGGGATCAAAGCCCTGGCCCCTGTGCCTGCTTGCAGGCACTTTTTTTTTTTTTTTGCAGAACCAGGGGTTGAATTCATGCTTGAACTCAGGCCCTTGAGCTTGCCCGGGAAGCGCTTTTCCACTGAATCATCTCTCTGGCCCCTTGCAGGCACTTTAATCTGCTGAGCTATTTGGCCTGCATTAAGTGTTGATGAACGTATTTTAAACAAATGAATGAAGGCAGGGTCTGTGAGACTTGAGACAGGAGGATGACTTAGAAAAATACTCTAATAAACAAGGCAGGAAGCAATAAAGACTTACATTTCAAAGAGACAGCATCTCGTTATTGTCTGTAGTGTTGATCATGGGCTCGTTATTCTTGCATTTTTAAAGGTGTCTCCCTTTCTACTTAAGGATCATAAATCTTGTTCTCCAATTTAGAGATTTGCCTGGAGCTAAGCAAAAAGTCCCATGTATCAGCCCAGTGACCACCTTCAAGAACAATCACTTGTCCTCCCGGCTTGGTGGTATCCCTGCATTCCCTTTGATGAATGCTCCCCGCAGCCTCCAGGGTCTTGTAAGGTCACTAAATAACTATGACTTACAATCTCATCTGTACCCAGGGACAAAGTAAGACAAAAAGAATGGAAAGGAAAGAGCCCGAAATTAGAAATATCAGTTATTTGTTCGTAACTGCTTCCTCGATCACCTCAGACCTAACTCTGCTTTATATACAAGCGCTGATTTCTGGCCTGACACTGCTTTCATGCTTGTTGGAAGACAGTATGGTTGAGGGGACCTTTCCCACGTTTACTGCAAGGGTAAAGGGGGGGAAAGAATTGCTTGTTTTAGATTCATCTTACATTCATGTGGCTTGTGAGCAAACATTTACCTTTGTTCTGTTCTGTTTTGAAATTTATTTATTTATTTATTTGTTTACTACAGGGCTCTCCGGCACTGGGATTATAGGCATGTACCACCACGCCTGGCTTCGGTGACCAGCACTGCTGGCACCGTACGCACTACCAGGGATCAAACCCTGGTCCTTGTCCTTGCCAGGCAGGCACTTAGACTGCCAAGCTGTCTCTCCCCAGCTCGTTGTGTTTTGCTATGTAGTTCAGGCTAGCCTTAAACTCACTGCATAGCCTAGGCTGGCCTTGAACTTGAGGCCATCCTCCAGCCTCATCTCCCGTGTGCTGGGATTGCAGGCATGCGGCATCATGCCCAGAAAATTCAACACTTTCTAGTGGGAGGAAGGCCCCAGGAGCATACTCAGAAACTTCACAGGCTGGGCTGGTGAGATGGCTCAGTGGTCTAAAGCACCTACTTAGAACAAGCTTAGCTAAAGCATGGGGACCACGGTTCAATCCCCCAGCACCACATGCCAGCCAGCCC
>NW_004524581.1:1697475-1701177 GCF_000260255.1 Octodon degus | reverse complement strand
CCCCAGCACCACATGCCAGCCAGCCCCGCCCCCTGGTGGGCTGAGTTGGCCACACACACACACACACACACACACACACAAATAAATAAAATAAATAAATAAATAAAAAAAGAAACTTCACAGGCTGAGGAGCATGCACTTCTCCACTGCGTACAGTCGCGGCTGCCAGAACACGAGCTGGCCGGAGTGTGACTGGCTGCAATGTCCAGCTTGGATATTCCTCTGGGCTTTACACATCCTCTCTGCATGGAAATTTTTTGGTCTTTTTCTTTACCTAATTAACTCCTAGCCGTGCTCTGAGTCTCAGCCTTGTTTCTCTTTCTTTCTTTCTTTCTTTCTTTCTTTCTTTCTTTCTTTCTTTCTTTCTTTCTTTCTTTCTTTCTTATGTGTTTACTACAGGGTCTATAAGGTCTTACTACACAGACCGGACTCATAGTGATTCCCCCTGTTTTCAGTCTCCCAAGCGCTGGGATTACAGGCGCATGCCACCATGACTAGTCTCAGTCCTCATCTCAGTGCTCCCTGGGGGCAGGGCCGGCACAGCATGTTGGGGATCGAGTCCCGGTCCCTGCACCTGTCTAAACAGGCACTTTAGTCTGCTGAGCTATCTGGTTGGCCCTCAGCCTTGTGTTGTCTTACAAGCTTTCATCTTGTGGTTGTTATTGACATTAATAATAATAACATCTATTGCCTGAACTTCTATTTTGGAGGACCTCATACTTATTGCTAAGATTTGCATGCTGTTTTGCTTTCCAGTTAGGTTCATAGTTTCTTGAGGGTAGAAGTTGGATTGGACTATTTATCTCTAGCCCTAGGATGGAACTGTCATTTCAGAATTAGATATCAGGGAGGTATAATTAAGTTTGAGCTATTTAATCAAAAGATGATTAGAAAAATTTTGCATTTTTGCTTTGAACAAATAAGCTCTTTAAAGGAAAGCACTCTTAATCACAGCATGAGTGTTTCGATGCCCTGGTCACAGTTAATATGCAAGTTTATGCTGCTGTCCTATCCCATGTACCAAAGACTAAAATTCACAGAATACGCATTAGGATGACATTGTGTGAAGGCTGACACATGAACAATTGCTATAAATTGAATAGCTGCTGCTGTTTGATTACATATTGACCAGATCCTAGCTTATTTAAACTAATTTGTAAGGGCTGACGATATAGCTCAGCCAACTAAGAGCCTACTTAGGCAAGCATAGAGACCAGGATTCGATCCAGGAACCACAGGTTGTGCTGGCTCTGCCCCCGTGTGTGCTGAGACTGGACGTGGTGGTGCATGCCTATAATCCCAGTGCTGGTGAGGCTAAAAACAGGAGGATCACTAGGAGTCCAAGTTACATAGTGAGACCCTGTACCAAATACATTAAAAAAGAAGCCACTGATTTTTCAGTCTATCTATTTGTAATGAAATATGTGGAAGAAGAACACCCGATCAACTAAGTCTTTGAATTTCTAAAATATATATTTGATTCATCAGAATACTTTTGAAGAGATGTTGTATTTCATTATTCTTTAAGACCTTGACATATGGAAACAAATAATAATTTTTAAAAAACCCTAAAAAATCCTGTATTCAGGACTGGGGAGTCAGTGCAGTGGTAGAGTGCTTGCTTAGAATGCACAATGTCCTGGCTTCAATCCCAAGCTCTGGCCAAAACAAATGGAGAAGGTACATCCCCATGTTGCTACTTACCTCATGCAAATGCTTCTATAAAAGCTGAATGTTCTTTTTTCCTCAGTGTTTGAGGCCTTCTGCATTATTAACTGTAGTGATATTTTATGAAGAACAAGCAAGTACAGAATACTGCCTCCAACTTTATAACAGATATCAATAGGAAAATAGACACGAGGCGCTTTTCTAGAACAAATCCATTCTCTTTAAGAAGGGCCGTCTTGTTAAATATGTTTCCTAGGAAATTGGCAGAACAGCATTTAACTTATAAAGGAAGAGCTGCTAAGTAGGTAAGCAAAGAGAGCAGCTCACTGAATAACGAGTAATTTTTAGGATTAACATCCAGCTCTGTCTACACCATTTCTAGTGTTCCGCCCGGTGCTCGCTACCTTGGCAACCCAATGAATGATAGCGATTACACTGAAATGTGTGTTGTGTGTGTTTCAGTATGTCCTTTTATGGGGAGGTTCTGGGAACCTGCAGGCTAATCTGCGTGCTCTCTTTGGGAGTGCTAGATTATCACGGTACATGATTGTTACGCTGTTTGAAGGGGATAACCCAAGGAACCTGTAGAAAAAGCTCAAACTGTCAGAGATACTGGGGCACATAAGCATCCAAACACCTAGGCTTCGTTCTGAAACGTGGATTTGAGAATGGTGGAGAATATGCTTTCCTTGTAAGCTAAGATACAGCCACTCAAATATTCTCTGGTACAACTATCAGGAAGCTGGAGAATAGCTGTAAATTGCAAGAGCCAGATTTCTGCCTAACAACCTAACAAGAGGCATAACTGCTTGTGAAAGCTCCAGAAGGCAAATTCTGTCCTGTTGCCACAGAAGCAGGAGTCAGACACAGAAGTCAGCAGTGGTAGTGACAGGCGATAGAAGCCACGGGTGTCCTGTTTCACAAGGGGAGATGGTCCTAAGTGTCATCCTGCTGCAAAGCGAGGACTGTCTGTCTGAGAGTTAAGACCATATATGCCATGCACACATAAGGCTCGGCCTTCCTGGGAAGTGAGGTTATGAAGCAGAATGTGAAATAGCCTGGCTTCGTGACAAGCCCAGTGCCTAGTGAGTGTAAGCACCTAAGCCGTACCTAATGATAAGGTTGGAAAAGAGAAGTTTGCTCAAGTATATGTAAAAATAACCGTACTGGGGCTGGTGAGATGGCTCAGTAGTCTAAAGCACCTACTTGGAACAAGTTAGGCAAAGCACAGGGACTGCTGTTCGATCCCCCAGCACCACATGCCAGCCAGCCCCGTCCCCTGGTGGGCTGAGCTGGCCACACACACACACACACACACACACACACGCACACGCACACTCACATGCACACACACACACACACACATAAATAAATGTAAAAAAATTTAAAAAAAATAACCATACTTTCAGTGAGTATCTTTAAAGATTATATGCATGCATGTAAGTTTTCTAAGAAAAGATACAGACGTCTTCTCATTCCAATTTTCTACACTGTCCCGTCAGATACAAGGCAGGGTGGAGCACGATGGCAATGTGTTACCTTCCTAGAGTAGGAGACAAACCAGAGATAGGCCAGCAGTGCCAGTAACCATCATGATAATAACAGCTGCTATTTGTTGGGCATGGTGGCGCACACCTGTAATCCCAGACTGAGGCTGAGGCAGATGGATTGCTTCAAATTCAACACCAGCCTGAGCTACATAGTGAGTTCAAGGTCGGTCTAAATTACACACTTCTGCCCTAGCCTCAATAATTAAATAAATAATCAAAAAAACAAACAACAAAAAAAACCCTATTTTAACAGATGTTTATGTCACAAACCATTACATCACTTTGCATTATACCAAGAAGCAGTGACATTTTAGTACACATCAATGACCTCCACGTAAATGCAATAATAACGATTGTGTCCAAATGGCATGTTTCTCAAAAGGCAGTCTGTGGGGCTGGAGAGATGGCTCAGTGGTCTAAAGCACCTACTTAGAACAAGCTTGGCAAGGCATCAGGGACCGCGGTTCAATCCCCCAGCACCACA
>NW_004524581.1:1691612-1697375 GCF_000260255.1 Octodon degus | reverse complement strand
AAAAAAAAAAAAAAAAAGGCAGTCTGTGGACTCCTGGAGGACTTGGCTCCAGATGTTCCTCTACAGCTTCTGGGTTTCTGTTTTCAAAATTTTTGTTCAAACTCCCGGGAAGAGAACCAAGTATCTTTAGTGTAATGAGTTCCTACAGGGACTTCTAGTGTGTGCAAATGGTCTTGATAATTTTTATTTGTAAATACAATCTCGGGGCCAGGGAGATGGCGCCATAGAATAAGCACTTCCCTGGCAAGCTCAAGGGCCTGAGTTCAATCCCTGATTCTGTCAAAAAAGAAAAAAAAAATGTAAAGAATGTAAATATAGTCTCTATGAAGAGCTTGAAAACAGAAGAAAAGTATGCGCTAAAGTATCTAATGAAATTATTTTATGGCAGAGAAGATGAGGAGGATAGGGTAAATATAACTGTAGCCCCAAAGCAATAAAAGACACACCATGAAAAATATACCTCCCTATTATCCTGTCTCCTCTAGTCTTTCTTTCTTTCTTTCTTTCTTTCTTTCTTTCTTTCTTTCTTTCTTTCTTTTTCTTATTTTAGTAAGTGTCTAAAGAGTCTCACTACACAGATCAGACTTGTAGTGATCCACCTGTGCTCAGACTGCGTTCAGTCTGCCAAGTGCTGGGATTACAGGTGCAAACCAGCAGGCCCAGTCCTAACTGCTGTCTCAGCTCGCCCCAGGGGCGGGGCTGGCAAGGCACTCAGGGGCTAGACCCGCGGCAGCTGCACTCTGCCCCAACAGGAGCTTGGGTCCCCTGAGCTGTTTGGCCAGCCCTTTCTTTAGTCTTCTTAAAGAAAACTGTTAGCAGTAACTGAGATTTCCTTTGGAAAACACTATGAATATATATCAGCAAATACTTCCTATATTTTCTGCTATGGGGTTGGGAATCAAAAAGATGGAGGCATGAAATAGCATTGCCCTATCACTGTTCTTTTTCCTTTTCATTAATATGAAAATATTCTATAAGAACATGTATGTATTTCTCTTTTTTAAAACACTTGGCTATAATTCCATGAAATAGAATGTATTTTTCATGAAATTTAATAATAATCAATAGGATTCATTCATCTGACTCACTACTGATAAAATCTATGGCTATTTGCCAAGATTTTGTGATTATAAACAATGAGTGAAGCCTTCCAGCATATGAGAGCTAACGCTCTAAGTGATGACATCATCTTCTGGAGATTACAAGGGAATGCTGGGAGCACCATTGGAGATACCTGCTATGCCCTGGGATGGGAGGTACATGCCACAGTGCATGCAAATGTTGATGTTAGCTCCTAGTGCATCCTTCCATCCATCTTTCTATGTTATTTTTTCTACATCTCCATATTTTGAAACACAAAAGATCCTACTCTCCTCTAAAACTCTATTCAATTTTACCAACCCTCTTTCTTTCACCCTAGCTTCTTCTTGTCATAAATGTGCCTTAGTCCTCTGCTTGATCCAGGCGTAATGTAAGAGATTAACTTTTGACTCTCCCATGGTGTATGTGCGGTCCATGGCCACGCTCTGACCCCAAAGAGAAGCTTTGTCATGTGTATGTGGCCATTGTCTAATTGTAAGAAATGACAGCGATTGTGAAAGCTGATCTGTTAGTCTTACGTGCCTCTTTTTCAAATTCTAAATAATATTTGGAATTCTAAATAATTTTGATGGTTTTGGTTTTAAGAGCCAATGAAACCCATACAATAACAATGCTGCCTATCTGACTCAATACTGATACACTGAACATAATCCCTTATATCACATAAATGTACATAAGACTGAAGTGCACATAAGATTTTAGAGTCTGCAAAATTCATTCACATTCCTCATCCTAGTTTTAAACCCAGAAAGCACTCAATCAATTTTAATATTCTATGTATAACTAATGTCATTGTACTTCTAAACATGAGGTGTGCCTTTAAAGTATTTCACTTTAGTAAACGATCATGTATATCTTAACACACACGTCTTTCTTTGGAGTAACAGTTTCAGTGAGAAACAGCTTAAATTAATAGCCATCTCTGTACTACTTTTCTCCTCTGTGACATAATTTACACATTCTAGGTACTTTGTTTTTATAAGAAATCCACTTTAGAGTAGAAAAGAATTCAGCACAATGGATTTTCTGGGCAAAATAATGCATTACGTAAATGGCATGATTAAGTCACCTGCACAGTAGGCACCTGGCTTTAGTTCTAAAATGAATGACAAAGCAACCCTTTGTGAGAATTTTTCAATACTCTGTCATGTGGGTATAGAGTTCAGGGCTTCTTCCTCTCAGTTTATTGCTGCATTTCTTTGCAAAATTGGCAGGCAGCTGACATGGCAAGATATATTAGAAAATTGGACCACTGGTAAAATTTAACAGAATTTTTCCTTTGGGGGAAAAACACACATTTATTTTAGGTACAGAAAAATCAGTTAGAACTTTCAGGAATTAACTTTCCATAAGCGGAAGTGCAGACAATCATCTCCAACTGTGTCTTTTCCTTCCCTCTAACTGTAGACCCCTTTGCCTATTTGCCTACCCTGGCTGCCCCGTGCCTTGGTTTCTTCATTTCTTAAAAAGCCCTCATGGGACCAAGGCACAGAGTTCCAGGCTCCTAATCCAGGGCTCTGAAAGGTGGAGGCAGCAAGATCAGAAACTCAGGCGTTCCTTGTGCAAGTGAGTGAATTAGTGAGGTCCCACGTTGGGGGGTGGTGCTGGGTGCTGCCTTCAATCCCCAGGCCCCAAAAGAAAAAGTCCTGGTGAAGTGATTGTCAGAGTTGATTAGGAATTTAACTTGTATAAAGCATTTAACACACTACATTATATTGTAATTTTAATAGCAATCATTTGGATTCACACTGCCTTTTTCATGCTACAAGGAAGAAAATTAAATAGTACTTTGGAATCAATCTTTTAAAAAGACATCTAGAATTATGTACTAAAATGGCTGAATATAATCTGAAAACCTTAATGTTCCAAGTAACATTGTGAACAAGCATTAAAACATTATTATTTTGTTGTATAAATTTTGATGGCATTCAGAGCACCTCAAAAAGTGATATGTGGGTACTTGAGAAAAGAGTGGAAGTGAGGAGTCACCAGGGCTCTCTCTCAAGCTCTCGCTCCCACTCACATCCACTCTCTTCTCTGGAAGGAGGTTACTAGCCCAGGAAGGCTTTTCTGGCCCTGCTGTGAGGCAGATCACAAAATCCTCACAGAAGAGGTGCTCTCCCTGTCACTAGAAGGAAGGAGGCAAGATACCAAGAGGAACAACTTGCTACGTTTCTCTTAGTTTATCCCGGTTCCATCATGACCCTTTTTCACTTTCTTTTTTTTTTTTTTTTTTTTTTTTGCGGAACCGGGGATTGAACTCAGGTCCTTGCACTTGCCAGGGAAGTGCTTATTCCACTAAGCCATCTCCCTGGCCCCCTTCACTTTCATATTTCTGCACAGCTGTTCACTACTCAGAGCCAGTACACAAATATTCAGATTTTCTGTTACTCTAGGTCTTGCATTAGTTACAAAGGCTCCTACTTCACATAAAATTTCTACTGATGAAATGTAGATGCTATCCTTGTGTTAGTCTGTATCTGTTTGGATACCTCACATGCAAGTTTTAGATAGGTGAGGAAAAAAATGTTTTTCTTTCCCTACGATGTATATGTAAAGACTATTTCCAAAGCCAGTAGATATAAACTCATCCTCAGAGATTATTGTGATCTTTGCCATCCTGGGTCTATTCCATTAAAATGTGTACTTCTGTACTCAGTGTGGTGGTACACTTTGGTAATTCCAGCACTCTGGGAAACTGAGGCAGGAGGACTGCAAATTGAAACTTAGTCTGGGAGCTAGCAATTCAGCAAAACCTGTGTCAATATAAAAAGTGTAAAAGGGGCAGAGGGGCTGGGAATACAGCTTGCTGAAAAGGCCTGGCGTCAATCATGAGTCCCAAGCAAGGGATCCATCTATCTTCATTTGCACCTTAAAATCCAGCCCACAGTGTAACTTTTCCAGCAGTCTACCTCATCCACTTTCTCACTCAGTCATCCATAATTAGTGAGGACCACTCTTACATGCAAGAAAAAGTGCCAGTGGCTTTTTGAAAGGAAGGAGACCCAAAAGGCTATAGCTTTGAGCTAGACAGTCAGAAAAGGTAGCTCTCTACACTTCGTGTGACTCCCTGCAGTACTTTTCCTGCTAGGATCTCAGAACTCTTTGCTAGCTGGGTAACAGGAAGCACACACACTTATACTTCAAGCAAAAAATAAAGTCAGGACAGCAACCACTGAAGAAAAGTAATGGGCCGGGGAAGATGGCTCAGTGGAATAAGTGCTTCCCTGGCAAGTGCAAGGGCCTGAGTTCAATCCCCGGTTCTGGAAAAAAAAAAAAAAGAAAGAAAGAAAAGTAGCTATGGCCTCTGCTAGCCCATGGCCGTGGGCCTCAACAAGGGCCACAGGTGACTAAGAATGTGAGCAAACCCAGGACAAGCACATCCTAAAGTCCATCAAAAAAAGGGTGGGGACGCACTTCTGCACCAAGAGGAAGTGTGAGGGGCTGAGCAACGTGCTGGCCACCATGAGGAAGGCAGCTGCCAAGGACTCAGCCCCTCTGGAATAAAGCTTTGCAGAAAGTTGAGAGAGAGAGAGAAAGAGAGAGAGAGAGAGAGAGAGAGAGAGAGAGAGAGAGAGAGTCAGAAAGTCAGAAAGTAATGCATGGGGCAGCAAGATAGCTCAGTGGACTAAGTGCCTGCTTTGGCAAGCACAGGGACTAGGCTTGATCCCCGGGACCACGTGCGGCGCAGTCCTGCCCCCAGGACCAGCTGAGCCAGCTAAGCAGTCCAGGTGTGATGGCACACACCTGTAATCCCAGCGCTGGGGAGACTGAAAACGGAGGATCACTACAAGTCCAAGCTGTGGAGTAAGACCCTGTACCAGATAAATAAAAATGGAAAAAAAAAGAAAAAAGACAGTAATGCATGTAGTACACAGTGACTACAAATGCAGTAGGAAAAAAAAAAAAGAGAGAGAAAGTACGTGACGTGACTATGCCAGGTGAGCTTATGCACCAAGATCACAAAATATTAGAACCAATTATTTCCCCCCCAAAGCAGAATTATATATAATCTTTTCATATGCATTTAAATACACACACACATACACACTCACTATACTGTATTGAGGAATTGCCATAAGCACTTTGGCAAACTACTGTAGGGCTACACTTGTGAGCAGAGGCTGCTGGGGAAGAGGAATGGCATATTTAGACTATTTGCAGAAAATACAAATAATATTTGAATTTAGTTGTAACAGATGAGTAATAAACTCGGCAATATTTTTATCTATACCATACTTCCATACTGTTCTCAAGATACCATGGTTTAAGAGTAGAATTTAAGAACTCCAGGCAGAAAATGACAGCAGGATATTCCTTAAATCAACAGCCTGAGGTGGTGTGCTTTCCACTGACCACCCCTGTGTGGGTTCTTTTAAATAGTGTGTGTGGGGGGCGGGGGGGGGGGGTGTTGGCACTCTCAGAGTCCTGCTATCTTTCAGAGGAAAGCAATCTACAATTGAACATAATTCTGTCCTTAGGACATGTAAGTGTACAGAATTTAGTTTGGTCAAGAGAAGCGGGGGAGGGGAGAAGGGTGGGAAGGGGAGAGGAGAGGGTTGGGGAGGAGAAAGAGAGGGAAGGGTCAGGAGAGGAAAAGGTGGGGGAGGGAGGGCTAGGGGAGGAAAAGGTGGGGGAGGGAGGGCTAGGGGAGGAAAGGGT
>NW_004524581.1:1670960-1691499 GCF_000260255.1 Octodon degus | reverse complement strand
GGGAGGGCTAGGGGAGGAAAGGGTTGGGGAGGGAGGGTTAGGGGAGGAAAGGGTTGGGGGAGGGAGGGCTAGAGGAGGAAAGGGTGGGGGAGGGAGGGAGGGCTGGGAGAGGGGAGAGAGGCCAGGTTTTGCTCAGTAACAAAGAAAAAATTCTTTTTCAACCCCAGCAAGAAGGTCAATGGATAAGCAGTGTTATATTTTCATTTTCTATACACCTCTCCAGCAATCAAACAAATCAAAAATGCATTCTGAAACTGTCTGCTCATATCCTGCATTCTCTGTCTTATTTGACAGAACGGAAACTCCTCGCAGGCACAGCTGTTCTTCTGCACAAGCTGGAATCTGCACATCATAAATTCTAAGAAAGTCAAGAAGAAAGCTAATGAAAGTTAGTGGTGAAAACTCTGCTGAAAGCAGGAGTCTCATTTGAACTCGTATATGGTTGAACTCAGTGTCTTCCTTCCACGCAGTGCTTCTTCCATAACTATTTACCAAAAAGAAAAGAAAAAGAAAAAAAGCACTGCAGAAATTGTGGTTGAAGAATTAGTAGCCCCCAAAGCTTTTCAGGCCTGTGCTGATGCAAAATGTACCCCAGGTTTCACTTCTGGAGTGCTTGCAGGTTCCCTTCCTGCCCCCTCTGCCTCCTCCGCAGGCCTCTGTTCTCAGCGCATTTCTCCAATCTCGCCTCAGTGGAAAACCCGCTGAGGATAATGGAAACCTGCAACAATGTATCCAGCTTGGGGACCTCACAACAGCGCCCGACCCAGAAATGGGCAGGCGCAGGGCGGCAGGAATCAGTTTCTCGCTTCAGGATCCCTCCCGAGTTCCGGCTAAGGGCACACGTCCATTTCCAGGGCTAACAAAAGACGGAGCTCAAGAGGAGTAGGTCGCCGCCCCTCCCCAGGTCTCCTGCGAGCACCGTCTTTGTCCCCCAGAGCCAGGAGGGGATGAGCAAACACCTGGAGGCCTGGAGGAGGAATTTCTCCCATTGTACTGCCCCGTGAGAAAGGATCTACACCTATTTCAATGTAAATGTCAACCAATTGGGATGAAGATGACAATAAATGGAGCTACTGTCACTTTATTTTTGTGTCTTTATAAAGTCAAGAACAGAATTTTCAGTAATTTCAGATAAAGAGTAGAAGAGGTTGGCATTTTAACGTATTTACATAACTTCAAAAAAATCATAATTATAAGTAGTGAGAGCGTTCTGAAGATCGGGAATGAACAGCCAAACATTTCTGCACTGTTTTATATATCACGCCATTTATGTGTGATTTTTTTTTACAGATTTCTGGGAGAAAGACACATTTTTGGAATATTTCTTTTGCAGAGATGGAGGGAATGACTTAGACGAAAACTGGGGCAAAATGATCCCTGACAGTATGCACCCTGGGAGTGGGTGCCTAGCTCCCAGCACTCCTTTTAACTTCTTCCCCCCTTACTAATGGTAGCTTATCAAAAATTAGTTTTGGAATTCACAGTCTGTCAGCATATTCAGCAATAGCTAACATGGCTGTTCATGGTTATTGGGAAAATCTATTCAGCAATTAGGTGTACCTAGTAACAGACCCCCGCCCACCTGGGAAGGAAGCCAGCAACTCAGCTTTGTGGGGACATGCAGGCCTTCTCCTGGCTTGACAGATGGAACCCAGAGCAATCTGGGAAGGAGACATCAACTACTCTCATTACTGCCCTATCCTGATCCCTTCTTTCACCCTGAAATGAACCATTCCTCAGCATCTGAGGAAAGCTGCATGTCGGGTTTTCCTCTCAGGAAACTGGAAAGGCAATGGAGAAAAGAAAAAAACAGAGATCTGGTCCTTGAAGAACTAGTGCTGTTGCAGGCAGCTGAGTTAGACAGAAATGTTATAGGCAGTCAGACGGGGCCAGCCCTGGAAGGAGACACCACCGAAGACAAGATACCTTGCTACACTGGGAAGGACGGATGCTCCCGCCTTGGGCCAGACCTAAAGACCAGAGACCAAACAAATGCCGACCTCCCTAAAGATTGGCATCCGAGATTGATCACCACCCTGAGGGAGCCTGAAGAATCATTAATCCGACGACTACTGGATGGCTACCTGATAAAGTCCTGTTCTACATTCATACCTGTTTGCTACATGACTTGCTTTCCCATTTGGTCCTGGATTTAATCAATTTTACCTGAGCAGTGGTGCTTGTAATCTCATGGTTTTGTCCCACCTCACAGCCTCCTAAGGGAGTTCCCATATTCTCCACCACCTTAGACCCGCCTCACTGCATGGTTGTACTCTGTAAAAGTCCCTGGAAGAAACAGCTTCCTGGGGGACAACCCGCTTGGGCCCTCCCTCCTGTCCCTCTCTTGGACAGGAGTTTTCTTTCCCTCAATAAATATATTCTGCTCATAACCTCTGTTTGTTCCTAAAATTCATTCTTCGTTTTTAGAGAACACTAACTTGTCAGGTTAGGTCGCGAGATCATTTTTCCATATGTCATGTGGAAGTTCCCTGTATCATTTGAAGGTCATACACCTGAAATCAGTTTTTCTCCCTGTATCAGTACTACTGAAACAGAGGAGGCAGGAGAAAAGACAACACACGCACATACAGATTCAGACTAGAAGAAAGGTAACACCGTATGCCAGAAACCATCCCGTCCTTTCCTGAGGATTACTTCATTATCTTCTCTTGTGGACTCATCTGTGTGCTCCCAAAATTCATATTTTTAAGCCTTAACTCCCACTGTGGCTCCTCAGAAAAAGGCTTGCTAATGAAGACAGCAAGAGATGTAAAAAATATATTCATCAAAAATAATTATACAATGCCAAAAATCCTTCTGTCAAATCCAGCCCAAAACTATGACTTAATCTGTCAAGATACTTGCTCCATGATCACTGAAGAATTCAAGAGAGGGTTTGAGACAGCTCAGCGCACTAAGCACCAGCAAGTGCAGAGACTGGGGTTCCTTGGATCCCCAGCACCACATACCATGCTGGCTCCTCCCCCGGGTACACTGAGCTGGCCACCGAGTCCAGATGTGGTGGCACATGCCTGTAATCCCAGCACTGGGGAGGCTGAAACAGGAGGATCACTATGAGTCTGAGCTGCATAGAGAGACCCTATACAAAACAATAAACTTAAAAAAAAAAACCACCCTATCTATCTCATCTCTATCTCTATCTCTATCTTTATCTCTATCTCTATCTCTATCTCTATCTCTACCTCTATCCCTATCTCTATCCTTATCCCTATCTCTGTCTCTGTCTCTGTCTCTGTCTCTGTCTCTGTCTCCGTCTCTGTCTCTGTCTCCACTATAGGCAGTCAGACAGGGCCAGGCCTTCAAGGAGACAATATGGAAGACAAGAGCCCTTGCAACCTTAGGAGAGATGGTCACTCCCCACTATGGTCACTCCTTTTTGATGGACAAAATAGTAAACAAATGCACCACATACTCCCCTAGGAAAGCAGGGATTGATATTCTAAATGGGTATCAATCACCTTGAAAGAGTCACTAACCCAACCACCAACAGGAAGACACCCTGCCCATATTCATGCCTGCTTGCTACATGACTTGCTTCTCCAGAGTGATGGTGCTTGTATCCTTATTGTTTGACCATATTTTGTCTCTCCTCATGCCCACCTAAGCTAGCTGCCATGTTCTCCACCTTAGACCCGCCTTACCGTATGGTTTTACTCTATTAAAAATCCCTGGAAGAGATAGCTTCCCAGGGCAACCCATTCAGCAACCCCGGTCAACCTCTCTAAAACAGAAGCTTTCTTCTCCCCAGTAAATATATATTCTGCTCTTAACCTCCATTTGTTCCTAAAATTCATTCTTTGGTTTTAGAGAACACGTACTCATCCAGGTACCTTTCAGGTGGGGAGTTTCATTCCCTCATATCAGGTTGACCAGACCTCAGCCCACCCCAGCAAGTAACAAAGCCCTGCTAAGGCCCAGTCCACTTCTATTCCACCAGAGCTCTGCCTTCAGCTCTGCCTCTTCCCTTCCCCAAGCAAAAGCCCTTCACTTCTTTCTCTCCAACTCTGCCTAAGCCTGTTTTTTCCTCTCATTGATGTCCCTGAAAATGTTTCCTGTCAGGAGTGTCAGTGAACCCAAGGTAAGTGAGTCCCATCTTCTCCTTGGGTAACCTCCTCGCATCCTATTTGGCACACAGAGCACTACTCTAATAGGATGAACATCCTTATAGGAAGAAGAGACGTCAGGCAAGCTCAAGTGAAGACACAGTGAAAGAGCAGCATCTGCTAGCCAAGGGAAGAATTCTCAGGAGAAGCCAAACCTTCCCACACTTTGCTATTGGATTACCACCTTCTAAAACTGAGAAAATAAGTTTGTATTGGTTAAGCTGCCCATTCTGGGATTGTCTTACAGCAGCCCAAATTAATAATACATGATTTATGAGAGATAACAAGATTTTTTTTTAAGCCCACATGCTGTCCGTGCTATAGTTGCTGTGGATCTCTATGCTAAACCAACAAGTGCAAGCTACTAGGAACAGACATTGGGTTTTACATTTTTTATGTAATTTCTAACCCCAGGGAGCCTACAGTTAGACAGCAAATTCAAACTGGCATTCCTGAAGTAATGTTTTTTAAGAATCACTCGAGTATGATAATGAATCCAAAGTACGTTCTGTCATATGTGTACATGTCGCTGTGGTTTCTAACAGTGTGAGCCCCCAAGCAAGAGTTTCCAAAAGGCTTTTCTCCCATGACTTGTGTCAATTCTTGGGGTAACCTGGCCTGGGAAGATGGACATCACACTAATTCCTGGAGAGAAGGGCAGTTCAGGTATTCCTGAAGTTAAGTACTGGATCATTCTCATCAGAGGGGAAAAAAAGATTTACGCGTTATTCATATTAAGGTATCTTTGTTCGGAGCCAGTTTGAGGGATTTCTCTTTTCAAGCTTACGAGGCTACTTTTCTCCTTAACGCTTTTTCAGTGCCAGCCCGAAGCAAGAAAGGAGGTGCTCTGCTTGTTGTCCTATTAGTGATGCCTTCCCACGTCTGAACAGCCTTGTCTGCCAGTGCACACTAACAAGGACCGGCCCTGATGACACCCTTAGCACGCTCTGCATTCAAACAGGCATCCTGTACCAGAACAGCCCAGTGCTGGGGAAGCCGTGTGTTCCTCAGTGTCCAGGCAGACCCTTTCAATAAAAATGGAATAGGGGAACTTCAGGCCACCTCAACACTGAACGGAGCATTTCATGCTCAGCGCAAGAAACTGGGAGCCAGGGATGATCAGTACAACTCTCACTAAAGTGCCCAATAGGAACGAGCTTGAAAATGATCCCCACTCAACTACAAATGTGCCACAAATTAAGTGGGTTGTGTGTTCTGTTTTTGACTTGTCCTATGCAAGTTTAAAGTAATATACACAGTGACATGGTTGATGCATTGTGTCAACTGCGGAAGTTCAGAGGGTTCATAAGCGACTCAACAGGGACCTGGGTTCTCACTTTATAAATATCCTGGCCCTGCACAAGAGGAGCGCACAGAGATGAGATGGGTGCTGCACCCTCCCAAAGGTGGGTAGCCAGCAGACAACATAAGGGGGGGAAAGAGGCTTACGCTTGCCTCTTTTGCTCTTGTTGATTTTCCTGTCCTCTGCCACCTTGAACTGCTACCTTCTACCATGTGCCACTCTGCCTTGGAGCAAGCTGATTACGGACTGAAATCTCCATAAATTGTGAGCTATATAAATCTTTCTCACTTTAGCTTTGAGTGATGGGTATTTTGTCTCAGTAATGAGAGTACCTGGGCCTGCCATGCTGGCCCTGCCCCCCGGGGTGTGCTGAGACAGCAATTGAGACTGGGCGTGGTGGTGTGCGCCTGTAATCCCAGTGCTTGGGAAGCTGAAAACAGGAGGATCACTATGAGTTCGAGCTGTGTAGTGAGACCCTGTAGACCCTGCACTAAAATACATTTAAAAAATAATAATTACCATATAACACAAGTAGTCTGTTATGGTGGCACATGCCTATAATCCCAGCACTTGGGAGCCTGAGGCAAGAGGATTGCTGCAAGTTCAAGATCAACCTGGCTACAAAGTGAACACAATCCCAACCTGAGCTGCACAGTTAGTCCTGCCTCAAAAAGACAGCAGTCAGCAAATCAATCAACATGAAAAGTATACAAATAACAATAAAAGTAAATGTGTATTCCATATAATTTGCCAGTAATATTATTCTCCCTTAAATCATGAAAACGAAAGTTCAGAAAGGTTAATTTTATCAATTAAGTAGTTGCAAAAAGCCACACAATTCCCTGTGAACCCAAGTCTACACTCTAACCCTTTCACACTACACCTGAGAGCACTGTCCAAATGGGGAAGTCAGTAGGTCTAGACCCCTCCATGGGCCATGCTAGGAGGTAGCCCACAATCCTCGTCTTGTCCTCTGCCTTCCCCAAGCCTTTTCTTTTCTTTCTTTCTTTCTTTCTTTCTTTCTTTCTTTCTTTCTTTCTTTCTTTCTTTCTTTTTTTGTACAGGGTCACTACACAGCTTGGACTCATAGTGGTCCTCCTGATTTCTGCCTCCCTAGTGCTGAGCCACCACACCTGGACTCCACTGCTGGCTTAGCGTGCCCAGGGGTGGGGCTGGCATGGCATGAGGTGCCAGGAATTGAACCCTGGCCTCTGTGCTTACCTGAGCAAGCGCTTAGTCTGCTGAGCTATATTGCCAGTCCTTTTATTTTCTTTGCTTAATTAAAAGAAATGGGGCTGGAATGCACAGTGCCTTCCAGAGATTTGACTTAAACCAGCTTCTAGTCATGGACAAGCATATACTCAGCAGCTCTAAATTCATGTAATATTCCTCTTGCCAATAAAAGCTATCCATGGGCTGGGGAGATGGCTCAGTGGAATACGTGCTTCCCTGGCAAGCGCAAGGGCCTGAGTTCAATCCCCAGTTCCGCAAAAAAAAAAAAGAAAAGGAAAAAAAAAAAAAAAAGTTAGCCAGCATAGGTATTAGTATATGGCTGTCTCAGTTACTTTTTCCTTGTTGCTGGGACAAATATCTAACACCCCAAATTAAGGAAGGCAAGGTTTATTTAGCTCACAGTTAGTGAAGGTTTCAGTCCATACTCAGCTAGCTCCAAGGCAGAGCGGCATGTGGCGTAGAGCAGCCATTCATGGCAGCAGGAAAGCACAGCAACAAAGGGAAGGGCAGCAGCTCCAGCGCTTAGCTGGCCTCTTTCCCCTCCCCACACTGTAATGCAGATTACCTGCCCAGGGCGGGTGCAGCACCCACACCCGCAGTAATCAATCACACACTCCAGAAGCTGCCCCAAGACTGCATGAGGCTTTGGTGGGGGGACAACTAGACACAAACTATAGCAAAGACATTTATTGCCTCTTCCTCTATCTGTTAATATCTACAGAATACATTATAAGTTTTTGGGAAATATCATAGACCAACATAATCTGGGGTTGAGAAATTTGACTGCTTCTATCTATGTAACTGGATGTTTTAAAAAATGTTCAGGTAACACTTAAGGTTAGCCCAACAAATTGAAAAAAAATTAACATTTTCCAAATTGTTTCAGTCTTTATACCTTACATGTCATCTGGTGCCACAACACTGATTACCTTGTTAAAAACTGCAGTTTGTAGGGCCAGTCAAATAACTCAGCAGATTAAAGTGCCTGCTTAGGTGACTCAGGGACCAGGGTAGGATCCCCTGGTGTGCTGTGCCAGCCCCGCCCCCTGGGTACACTGAGAGGGCATTTGAGACTGGGCATGGTGGTGTGTGCCTGTAATCCCAGCACTTGGAATGCTGAAAACAGGAGAAACACTATGAGTCCAATCTAGTAGTGAGACCCTATAGACCCTGTACTAAAATATAAAACAAACAAACAAACAAACTGCAGTTTATTACACTGAAATTATCTGGAAAAAGGCCAGGGGACCCTGTGCCACACTTCACTGATCTATGATTACTGAAATAATTGTGAAGTAAGAAGTTTAAATGCAAGACACCTGTATTGTTTTTGTTTTTGTTTTTATATGTATTTCGTACAGGGTCTCAATACACAGATCGGACTCTAGTGAGCCTGTTTTCAGCCTCGCAAGCACAGGACACCTGGTTTTAATCTGAACCTCTACTTCTTACCAGCTCTGGATCCTCAGACCATATATTGCATGAAACAAACAATGATTTTCAAGCTTGATTTCTTGAGTCAGATGGCTGGTGACCGAATGTAGGCCTTGCCAGCTACCACGACATACCGGTTCACTTCTCTGTGTCTCTAGTCATTCACCTGTAAATTGAGATGGCATAACTGCCTCAGAGATGACTCCCTTGCAAGATGGGACACTGTGGGTATCAAATCCACACTCCTTTAAAGGAGAGTCAGGCCGGGGAGATAGCTCAGAAGTCTAGGCACCTGTCTGACAAGTAAGTGCAAGGGCCCAGGTTTGATTCCCAGTACCACATGCCCTACTGGCCCTGAAGCACAGCATAGTGGCACAGGGCTGTAACCCTAGCACTGGGAAGGCTGAGACAAGAGGTGCACTGTGAATCTGAGATTCTGTACCACAATAAATAAATGAAGAAATAAAGGACAGTCACTGAAGTGAACATGAAAGGACAAGCATTTAGACATGGTGTCAACATTGTAAAAAGCAGGGAAAGAAAGGCTCTCAGCAAGGAACAGAACCGTCAAAATCTAGGCTGTGGAAAAGTACAGCCTAGGTGTGCAAAGAAAGTGGTACCAATCAGCCAGAGGAGAACATAGAATGGGATGCGTGGTGGCTGAGGGGTGACAGGATGTCACATAATGAAGCGGATTAGACAAAAGAAGAGAAACAGCCACGGTTTAGGCCCACAGAATACTGCAAAAGTAAAGCAAGGTAGAAGGAGAGAGAAGGAGGGAGAAGGGAAGAAAAGGGAGAAAAAAAGGAAGATGTGAAAGATAACATGAGAAAGGTCTGGATAAAACAATAGATAGCTTTGTTTTGTTTGTTCTTTGAGACAGGGTCTCACTATACAGTTTAGGACTCACTATGCAATGCAGGCTGCCTTGAACTCGTAGAAAGTCTTCGGCTTCAGCCTCCCACAAACTGGGACTGAGATGGGTGCCACCAATCCTGGCTCAGATGGGTATTCTTGAGCCTATACCATTATTATTCTATGTCCATGCATCTTACTTTTCTCTTGTTGATGGGACAAAGTACCTGCACCCAAAATTAAGGAAGGAAAGGTTTATTTAGCTCACAGTTAGTGGAGGTCCATACACAGCAGCTCCAAGGAAGACAAGGCTCATGGCCGAGGGCAGCCGTTCATGGTGGTGGAAAACAGCAAACGACCAAGAGCAAGGGGAGCAGTAGAGGCGACCATAGCAACAGAGAGCAAGTCTGCCTCCCTTACATTGCATTTAAACTATTGGCCTGAGGCCAGTTCTAGCATTTACATTCATAATCCCAGTAGCACTCACACCCACAATCCCAGAAACACTTCTACCCTTAATTCCAGCAATGGTCACACCCACAATCCCAGCAGCATTTACACCCATAATCCCAGCAGTATTTACACCCATAATCCCAGCAGCACTCACACCCATAATCCCAGCAGCACTTATACCCATAATCCCAGCAGTGGATCATGAATTAATCACAAACTCTAGAAGTCTGCCCCATAATTTCATGAGGCTTTGAGGAGACAACTAGACACAAACCATAACACCACATTTCATGTTAAAAAAAAAAAAAAAGGTGAAGAAGAAGCCTACTGTCTCTTACTTCAACTATATTTTCAGGAAGCTAACCTCCAAAACTTTTAGGCTATCTGCCTCAGAAGCCTCTTTTATTATACATCTTATCAACTTCAATTGTTTTTCTCTGAGGACATAAAAATACCAGATCCCAATTTTATACCTTGGCTAAATTTAGCTCCTAGATTTTTGATTTTCTCTTCATCTTTTTTTTTTCCCTCTTCACCAGATTATGCCCATCCCTCAATCCTACCCCCATCAGGAAGCTTTCCTTGATGATCTAGATCTTCCCAGACTCTTTCCTTTCTACATCGTTCTTTACATATCCAGTTTGTCAGAGTAACCTGGAAGAACTATCACTAACCTAGCAATAAAATGGCAAACAACGTGGTAACAGGACTCTTCTAGAACTAGCAGAGTGTTACTCACTGTCACAGGCTTCTTCCTAGATGAAATGGTTGTGAATTAGCCCACCCTAAAGTCACTTAATCATTCATTCAACAAGTGCAAAATAAACACCCACTATCCTAAGCTTTATTGCTGTGGCTCAGAATACAGGAGTGCATGTAGTTATCTCCCTGTCTGTCTAAGCTATGATTTTTCCTGTAGTCCAGTGGTCCTCCAACCATAGAAGACTTTAGGATTACCGGGGGGACTTGTAAAAGGGACTTCTGTGTTAATAATCCAGTATGTTTGGGAGGGCCGAGAAGTTTGCATGTCTGAACTGTCTCCCAGGTACTGAGTGTATAGGGCCAGGGATCAATGTACAGAACTTCTGCTGCAGCAAGCTTTCTTTTGCATTGATGTGCTGCCACTACTCCATGAGATAATAAGTATAAGGTATTTTGTTAGTTGATAAAAAGGAAACTCAACGATTCCTTGAATGACTGAAGCAGCAAAGCCACAGTTCTACTAAAAGGCAAAGGAACTACTGTCCCCCCACCTAAATGCGATAAGGAATAGTTTGTGTCTAAAGGAAAATGGATTTACTTCCAACCTAAAGGAGATGGAAGATAAGGGAAAATTTTGCAGAGGAGTCTGTTTCCACCGCTCCCTTGAAGAACCCATACACTTGCTTAAAAATGCCCCTGGTTCAGGGGTGTAGCTCAGTGGTAAAGCATGTGCTTGGCATGTATCATGTTCTGCCTGGCTTCTACTCCTGGCACCAGGAAGAGAAAGAAAAGATCCATCATTATGTAACTGTCTTTACTATTTGTCTAGAATTTGGCTAATTAAATCTATGACTACTTGTAAAAAATAATATGTTATATAGACTAGGAGAACCTATAGAGTTTTTATATTTTGATGTGAAGTTTGATATACAGAAATAAGAAAAGAGCACATTTTGGCCAAATTGTATTAGAAATGTGGATGATTTAATTGTATAACCCTGTGCGGGGCAGATAGCTCAGCAGGCTATAGCACCTGCTTAGGCAGAGCACAGTGCCCCGGGATCAATCCGGAGTGCAGTGCTGGCTCCACCCTTGGGCTGCCCTGGGATGCTGACTGAGACTGGGTGTGGTGGCATGTGCCTGTAATCCCAGCATCTGGGGGGCTGAAAACAGGAGAATCGTTAGGAGTCTGATCTGTGTAGTGAGACCGTGTAGACCCTGAAATAAATAAATAAATAAATAAATAATAAATAATTGTACAATCCTGATTTTATTGTTGAAACAAGGCATATATTTTTAAAATTAGGACTCAGATTTTCTAGTATGTCTAAAGAAATTTCAGGATAAGAGTTTAAAAATATGGGCCAGAGGAATAGCTCAGAGGCATAAGCACTCACCTGGCAAACACAAGGACCCAAGTTCAATCCCCAGCCCCATAGGCCATGAGGTCTTGGGCCCTGGATGAGGGGGCCCACCATACAGCCCTGGAACCAGGCGTGGTGGCATATGCCTATAATCCCAGCACAAGGGAGGTTAAATTAGAAGAACCAGCCTGGAGGTTACAAAAGTAAGCACAAGGCTAGCCTGAAATGCATAGTGAGACCCTTTCTCTCTCTTTTTTTTTAAATTTGTGTGTGTGTGTGTGTGTGTGTGTGTGTGTGTGGGGGCCAGCTCAGCCCACCAGGGGGCAGGGCTGGCTGGCATGTGGTGCTGGGGGATTGAATCTCAGTCCCTGTGCTTTGCTAAGCTTGTTCTAAGTAGGTGCTTTAGACCACTGAGCCGTCTCACCAGCCCCAGAGACCCTTTCTCAAAAAAAAGTATAAAAATAATTTTGAAAAATTGGGAAGTTTATAGTTCCTCAAGGTGATTAGCTTTCTTTTTTGGGGGGTGGGCGGAACTGGGGATTGAACCCAGGCCCTTGCGCTTGCCAAGGAAGCCCTTATCCCATTGAGCCAACTCCCCAGCCAGGTGATTAGTTTTAAGAACCCTTCTCATTTGGCTGTAATGCCTTATGTGTTTGTTTAAAAATAAATTTAAAAATGCTTGATACCTTGATTTGTTGAATAAATCACACTTTAATATAAAACATACGTTTCTGTATAGAATATACACCAGGCTATAAATATCCAAAATTGACACTTTCTGGGAATAACATGCAGCACACAATGTCCTTCCAAGTATGCTCCTAGGAACCTATGTGTTTTTGCTTGGACTGTGGTAATAGGAACAACGCAGAGATTGCTAGGAGCTCTTGCTGATTCTCGTCACTGGGGTTATAAATACTAGTTTAGAGATCCTGCACATTGAGTTACATCCTGGATCACACTGGAGCTAATTACGGGGTCATAACAGTTCTATTCTTGTAGATTAGAGTAAAAGGACTAGAGAACATGTGACAAAAAGCACATTGCAGTCATCCTGATGTTCTTGTTTGTTCCCAGAATTCCTCAGCTCCTCTGTGCTCACCCCACACTGAGCCCAAGGAGTCTTCAGTGTGACCTCAGCACGTGTTAGCCACGTGTGCTCAGGATGAAACATGATAAATTCATTTGTTCTATTACAAACGAAGTAAATGACTTGAAGTCCTCAGCACTGAGTTCTAAAGGTGCCTACTCCAGCTGCATGAGTATCGAGGTATTACTACAAATGCAAATTGTCCAGCTCTACTAAGTCGGAGTCCAGTGTAACAGCAGGTGGCTCTGGGTGCGCCTGATGCATGCTAAGGAGCAAGAGTGACCTGTTTAGACACCACTGCTCCTAGCAGGACAGAAACCGTCAGACAATCTGTGCAGTTTCCCATAAATTTATCTATGCATTTTATTTGCTTATTATCATCTGCAGGCTTGCTGGACTCAACAGATGATTACATATGAATTGTCTACGACGATGGCTAACCTTTCAACCTTTGAAACTGATGCCTGAACTCACTTATGGCTCTGAGACTCAAGGGTCATAACTCAGTTATTTATTGAGAAATTGCATATTGAGAATCAAATGATTCTCTGTTTGGAAGATAAGCCATCAGCTCTGAAGCAGAGGATACCATGGTGTGTTTTCAAATACACTGGAAACACATAATGTGATCCATGTATTTGGAGACATGCAAGGCAATCCTTGTGTCTAATTTTAAAATTTCTGCTAGATACACTTTAAAAGATCAAATGATTTTTTTAGGGGCTGGGGAGATGGCTCAGTAGAATAAGTGCTTCCCTGGCAAGCGCAAGGGTCTGAGTTCAAGCCCCGGTTATACAAAAAAAAAAAAAAAAAAAAATCAAATGAATGATACCGAGTTCAAAACAATTTAGTCCAATGATCACAAATACTATTTCAACATGTAAACAATACGACATTTATGAAATACTTCTACTTTTGTTGTGATTAATCTTCAAAATCATGCACAAATTTTATATACATTATCTCAATCAGAATCTGGAAATGTCACCAGACACTTATGTTCATAAACTCCAGTTTGCTCCCATTTGACCAAATCAAAGGCAACTTATTTTTGTTAAAAAGGAAAAAGGATTTATTCAAATCTAGGGAAAAGATGTCAGGGCCCATTTGCCTCTAATCACATCCATGTTGCACAGGTGTGTTAGGGTGTCTCACAGCAAGGAGCAGTCAGGTGAGAGGATACAGGAGACAACAGATATGATGAAGACTGTTTCAACCTTCCCTGAAAGTGAAATTGGACTTGACCGCTGCTGACATCTGTACATTTAGGCTAACGTGAGATGGGTGTAGACTTTTATGCCCTAGGCCGGAGGAAATTTGGAGAAGCCACTTGTGGCTAAAGGAAAAATAAAATTGAACTTTTAAGGTTCCATTTTGTAGTACCAGTTATAAAGACACAATTTTTATTTAAAATTAGCAGTATTTATCCATGCATAGATTCTATACCTAAGTTATACCAAATATCAAGGTTCCAGCAACCTATCAGTTTTTATACTGAAATCAATAAAAATTTAAAATTCAGTATCTTGAGCGCACTAGCCACATTACAAATATTACCACATAAGGCAGCATGCTTCTGGGGTTATGCAAGATGGATGGAGATGAGAATTCCAGCTTCTGTGACCCAGGCATTCTGACTCACATGCCTGTATTATCCCAGCACTCTGAGAAGCTGAGGCAGTGTTACAGTTGGGATCTGGTTGTCTCCCCAAAGACTCCTGCAGTTATGGGACAGACTTCTAGAGTTTGTGATTAATTCATGATCCAGTGCTGGGATTATGGGTGTGAGTGCTGCTGGGATTATGGGTGTGAGTGTTACACCCAGGATAGGGTGGGTAGCTTAACTACAATATAAAGGAGACATTTGCTCTCTGTTGCCAGTATTCCCTCACTCTTGCTGTTGTGCTGTTTTCTACTGCCACGAACTGCTGCCCTCTGCCAAGTGCCACTCTGCCGTGGAGCAAGCCAAGTCCGGACTGAAACCTCTACACAATGTGAGTTAATTTAAACCTTTCCTTATTTAATTTTGGGTCTGGTACTTTGTCCCAGAAACAACAGAAAAGGAACCAAGACAGGCAGGATTACAAAACTGCATTCCCCATCTGGAGAATATAGCTAGAACCTGTGCTAGGGAAAAAAAAATTTAAAAAAGAAGGGCCGTAGATGTAGGTCAGTGCGAAGATCTTGGGTTCAATCTCTGCTACTGAAAAACAAGCAAGCAGGTTAAAGAAAAACATCTGACTTTTTATTGGCTGCACCGCCATAGGCAATTTATCTAACCTGCAAGCTTCAGTTCCAAAGCAGGGAAAGGGAGAAGGTTACGTTCATTTTATTTTTGCTTCTGTCTGCTCAATCAGCAACAATAGAGAAACTACTTTTCTTTTCATGGTAGCAGGGCTGGACTTACTACATCACAGGCCCACAATAAAAACAGAACTAATCTAAACACCCATAATGTAAGAATGCTTAAATGGGCCAGCCAGATAGTTCAGCCGATTAAAGCACCTGCTTAGGAGATGCAGGGACCAGGTTTAATTCCCTGGAGTACCGTGCCTACCCCGCCCCTGGGGCGCGCTGAGACTAGGCATGGTGGTGCAAATCTGTAATCCCAGGCTGAAAACAGGAGGATCACTCTGAACTGTATAGTGAGACCCTGTAGACCTTGTAGTAAAAAAAAAAAAAAAAAAAAAAAAAAAAAAAAATTAAATGAATTCAATTAACCAATACCCTGAAGCCCCAGAATACTATTATTAGTTACTAATTAGTATTAAAATCAATTAAGAAATGACCCACACGATATGAAAAAGATGACGGCTACCTGTGTCCCTAGAGAAAAACCTAGAAGTTTTAAGTAAGCCTACTTACTAACTGCAGCTAGAAGGAGCACCGGGGGGCGTAGGGTGGGGGCAGGCAGTTCATTCCCCTCCCCTTTTTTTCCCTAAAGTATTATTTTGTATTTTATATATTTATATGTTATTTTAGCACACGGGTTTAAATCTTTAAATACTGTATTTGTCCTGATTCTCTGGAATATAGTTTTAAAATAATTTAAACTGCGCTAAAGAAACCGGGCTATGGGGGAAAAATGCTTATTTAACCCAACAATACGCCCTCTCAAACAGTTGGGATTAACGGTTTCCCGCCGTGTAACGCAAGTAACTGCCTCTGACGTCAGAAGAAGCCGACACGCCCGGTTCCCATAGTGAAGTCCGAGCGGCCATTTTTACTGTGGTGAACTCAAAAGGGAGCCTTTTGTGATGGTGGTGGCGCGGCAGGGAAAGTCTGCGGAATAGTAGATGAGAAAAAAAACATACTTTCCTATAAGAATCACGAATGATTAGGGGAGGAAAACGTTAGCTGCCTTAGAGAGACCTTTAGACGCTTGTTCCGCGGAGAAGCGGAACCATTGTAATGCGTGCCTAAGGTTCCTGCCCGGATTTTGAGAGGCTCTTCCGTCGCTCAGCGGAAGCGTGGGTCGCAGAGGACAACTCTTGGAAGAAGCCGCTATCGGCTGTGTGGAAAACTAGAATCATGTCGAGTTTGTCAGTGAGAGACCCGGCAATGGATCGATCACTACGTTCCGTGTTCGTGGGAAACATTCCTTATGAGGCAACTGAGGAGCAGTTGAAGGACATTTTCTCGGAGGTTGGTTCCGTGGTCAGCTTCCGGCTCGTGTATGACAGAGAGACTGGGAAGCCCAAGGGTTATGGCTTCTGCGAGTACCAAGACCAGGAGACCGCGCTTAGTGCCATGCGGAACCTTAACGGGCGTGAGTTTAGTGGGAGAGCGCTTCGGGTGGACAATGCTGCCAGCGAAAAGAACAAGGAGGAGTTAAAGAGCCTAGGGCCTGCAGCACCCATCATTGACTCTCCTTATGGGGACCCCATCGATCCAGAAGATGCCCCTGAATCGATTACCAGAGCAGTAGCGAGCCTTCCTCCAGAGCAGATGTTTGAGCTGATGAAGCAGATGAAGCTCTGTGTGCAAAACAGTCACCAGGAAGCTCGAAACATGTTACTTCAAAACCCACAACTGGCTTATGCGCTGTTGCAGGCACAAGTGGTCATGAGAATCATGGATCCTGAGATTGCCCTGAAAATTCTGCATCGCAAGATACATGTCACTCCATTGATTCCAGGCAAATCTCAGAGTGCCTCTGGCCCAGGCCCTGTTGCTGTCTCTGGCCCTGGCCCTGTTTCTGTCTCTGGCCCAGGCTCTGTTTCTGTGTCTGGCCCGGTTTCTGCTCCTGGCCCAGGACTATGCCCAGGACCCAATGTATTGTTGAACCAACAGAATCCTCCAGCCCCTCAGCCTCAGCATTTGGCAAGAAGGCCTGTGAAAGACATTCCTCCTCTGATGCAGACTCCTATCCAAGGTGGACTTCCAGCTCCAGGGCCGATAGCAGCCGCAGTTTCTGGACCTGGACCTGGACCTGGTTCTTTAACTCCTGGAGGGGCAATGCAGCCACAGGTTGGGATGCCAGGGGTTGGCCCCGGCCCTTTAGAGCGGGGACAAGTGCAGATGGCAGATCCTAGGGCTCCTATGCCTCGTGGCCCCATGCCTACTGCTGGCCTACCTCGAGGACTGTTAGGAGATGCTCCCAATGACCCACGTGGAGGGACTTTGCTTTCAGTTACTGGAGAAGTAGAACCCCGAGGTTATCTGGGTCCACCCCATCAGGGTCCTCCCATGCACCATACCTCTGGCCATGACAACCGAGGCCCGTCTGCGCATGATATGAGAGGAGGGCCAATAGCAGATGCCAGACTGCTAATTGGAGAGCCCAGGGGACCCATGATAGATCAAAGGGGTCTACCTATGGATGGCAGAGGAGGTAGGGAGGCTCGAGGGATGGACACTCGAGCGATGGAAACAGAGGTTTTAGAGACCCGAGTAATGGAGCGAAGAGCAATGGAAACCTGCACTATGGAGACCAGAGGGATGGAAGCAAGAAGCATGGATGCAAGAGGATTAGAAATGCGGGGCCCTGGACCTAGTTCTAGAGGCCCTATGACTGGTGGGATCCAGGGACCGGGTCCTATTAATATAGGGGCAGGTGGCCCTCAGGGACCTAGACAGGTCCCAAGCATATCAGGAGTGGGGAATCCTGGAGGCAGCATGCAGGGGGCGGGCATGCAGGGTGCAGCCAAGCAAGGTGGCAGCCAGCCTAGCAGTTTTAGTCCTGGGCAGAGCCAGGTAACTCCACAGGATCAAGAAAAAGCAGCTTTGATCATGCAGGTTCTCCAGCTGACTGCAGACCAGATTGCCATGCTGCCTCCAGAGCAAAGGCAGAGCATTCTGATTTTAAAAGAACAAATCCAGAAGTCCACTGGAGCTTCTTGAAAGGTCTTGGGAAGTATTTGGCTATAGTGTCAAGAACTTAATTTTGTAGTGTAGAGTATGAGTACAGAAAGTTGACTTCTACAGCCCCACGTTTTACTGATTAGGTTCCCTACTAGAACCGATCTCATCTTGTTTTTTTCATTTTTTTCTGTCTTTATTTTTAATTGAGGGTAAGGGGGAGAGAGAGAGTTGGTTTGTTCATTTTAAGTCACCTGTAAATGTGCAAAAGAAATGCTGGATATGATTACATTATGCCAAATAAGGCAGAATATGTAGCAGTATTGAAATGTCTGCTGTATGTTAATTACAACTTTAAAAAATTGAGTAAAACTGAAAACTGCGCTTATAGGTTAAAAGGTGACTTGTTAAAATAATAATGTACTAAGTTTTACGAATATTTGGTTATATAACCAAAATTTACCTAAAAATTACATGTTTTTGGTAAACCATTCAAAATACAAAATCCTACTTTAAAGGCAATAGACTGCAGTGTTATATTAGACATTGTTTTAGACATTTATTTAGACATTAGATATTCTTTTGGAATAATTTTGAAATGTTAAACCTGCAGGATGACTAAATTGATGGTACTAGAATTGTTTTTTTAAGCTATGTTACTTTAAAAAATCAGGGAAATTACCTGGTTTGATGTTACTTCATGTATCTTGCTTTTTATGGACCAGCAATAATTCTGGCCTGAGAGGATAGTCCAAGTTTAGTTACGTTTCCTCTGAAAAGATCTACTAATCTCTCCACATCTTTGTATTTCTCAGAACTCTTTAAGCCCTAAATTTGACTCACAGAATTCTCTCACAACCTTCGCAGAAGTCAGTGTCAAGGTACCTTTGATCTGAATGAGTTACACATGGTCTTGGGCTTTTCATAAGCAGTAAGAAATATTCAGTTAAGTTCAAAATTCCTGGTTACTAGCATCCATATATAAGTTGTCCATTTGGTCAGCTAGTATCAGAAGTTTAAAAAAATCTTAGTCTCAGTATTTACTATGCCTTTTTAATTTTCATAATCTGCTTTACTACCATTTTAGCAGAATACTTGAGGCCTAGGTAGGTAGAGAAAACTGTATAAATTCAATACTATGTTCACTAACCTTATTAGTCATTTCACTTTTTACAGGTAGTCATGTAGCAGTACACACTCAGGAGATGTAGTTACAGTTTTTAGAGAATATGACATTAGGGACTGTGACATCATTAATGCATATTTTTTTTAGAGCTACTAATTTATTTTAAAGCTTTGATATGGACACAACATTTGTATTATAGGCTAAGTAGCAATTAACAGAGGTGTAAGATACTGTATGCCCAAGGTAATTTTCCTCTGGAGAAGAAAACCAGTACCAAGTGACAGGAAAAAGTGATGTAAGAGCTGAATCTTAGAAAAGTTATTTGCCCTTTGTAGGTTTTTACATTTTAAAAGGGTAATTCAGCTTTTTCAGTATTTCCATCCCTGTACTGTGTCCTACTAGTTTTTACTTTTTTTTTTTGTTTTGTGGTTGTTTATACTGTTAAATTTTCCATGTGGTCTGTTTTATCTATACTGCGAAGGATAATTCTCCTGTATGTGTGTGATAGATCTGACAAATATGTACTAATTCACAGAGTTGGTTAGCTTACTTTGAAATAGTTCTTTATTTCTCCCAAAGCTTTCCCTGAAGGACTCTGTGAAAAGTATTAAGTGTTAAAGTCTTTGTTCTGAAGACTGAATAAAAAGGTTTTACACTTAATGTTGACTTTAATATTTCTTACATTTAATTAATTTTGGGTTGTTTTGTTTATGTGGGAGGAGGTGTTTGAAACAGGGTGTCAGTCATTATGTAGTTGAGGCTGCCCGTAAGTTAAATTTTCCTGCCTCAGCCTACCTACCAAGTACTGTGATAGGAAATGTGCCACCATGTCCAGCTTTTATGTTTAATTTTAAGAAATACATTATTCAAAAGATATCCATTCGGGCCGGGGAGATGGCTCAGTGGAATAAGCGCTTCTTTGGCAAGCGCAAGGGTCTGAGTTCAATCCCCAATTCTGCAAAAGAAAGAAAGAAAAAAAAAAGATATCCATTCTTTTGGCATGCTTGACTTTTTTTGTCGAAAGGTAAAACTAAGGAAATTATTGGAATTAAGGGAAACACCTTTTGTAGATGCATTTGTCAGCTATGCATTTCAACACTAAAATAGTGATCGATGGACGGGCCTGACAGCACACTCCTGTAACCCTGGCATTCTAAAAGCTGAGGCTGAAGGACAGTGAGGAGCTCAAGGCCCACCTGGGCTACAGAGGAAGGAGAGCTTATGTCAAAAAACCAAAACAGTAAATAACAAGATATTTGCCTCTGGTTGGTTATCAGGAAAAAAAAATGTTGATACTTAGAAATCAGGTTTTTGTTGATGTTTGCCATAGAGAATTTGTTCTGGGGTCACTTTACAGGTATCCTCGTTACTGATAACATCTGCTATACTGCAGTCAAACACCAGAACCATATTTCTCCAGTGTTCACTATAGCAAAAATCACAGATGAGAACAAAGGGCAAAGAATCAGACTTGGGAACATTTTACTAAGAACACATACATTTTCCCCCAAAAGGATTTAGAGCTGTTACAAGTTTTACTATATATATATAGTA
>NW_004524581.1:1649565-1670860 GCF_000260255.1 Octodon degus | reverse complement strand
AAAATGCTTGGAACTATGATATTCTCCTTACTTTCCTAAACAGTTTGACCTCATTGTCTGAATGTTCTAGTACTGACACAGATAGAACTTTGCTTCATTTAATAGCAAATAATTTAAGCAATATTTGCTATAAAAAAGCTTGACTTTTTTATAGAAAGATAAAAACTAATGAAATTATTGGAATTAAGGAAAACACCTTTTGCAGATGATTGTCAGCTATGCATCTACATAGCTACAATCAGAATCTGCATTTCAGGCCGGGGAGATGGCTCAGTAGGATAAGCGCTTGACTGGCAAACGCAAGGATCTGAGTTCAATCCCTGGTTCCACAAAAAAAAAAAGAGAGAAAAAAAAAAAAAAAAGAATCTGCATTTCACTACACTACCAGCTCCTGACATCTTTCATTTCTGTGAATATGCATCAACTACAAATTAAATCCTAAATTCATTAGTAATGTCAATAATAGTTATTAGTTAACAATTATTAATAATTGTCAACTATGTATTTCAACACTAATGATCGATGGACAGGCCTGACAGCACAGTCCTGTAACCCCAGCATTCTAGAAGCTGAGGCTGAAGGACAGTGAGGAGCTCAAGGCCTGCCTGGGCTACAGGGGAAGGAGACCTGTCAAAAAACATGATGGGGTTAAACATGATGGGTGTAATACTGATGAGCCAAAGCTGCTCTAGGCTTACTCCTGTTGGCCAGGGCACATTTCTTGGGGTTCTAAAGTGACTAATCAGTGTCTTACCCCAGCCTTCCACCTTTCCTATTAGTGATGCCTAGCACCAACATGGACTTCCATGTTTGCTAATTTCCTAGAACTTACAATTTTGGTGTTGCTCATATATAAGCCAGTGTGGATTTGAAGCATAAGTAAGGGTAAGTGGGATGGTGTATGACTTTTCAGCAAATCATTGAGAGGGGGAAAAAAGCCTTCATTAAATCACAGCTTGCAAAGCTGCTCGCTTTTTCCATGCTGTGATGGGACGTTAAGCATACAGAACCTACCTTCCTAGGGTGTGTAAGGCTTTTTCTTAGGCTTGATGAGGTCTCAGGATAATTATGTATAACAACCTACTGTGGAAGAGAAATCGAATTATCAGTCACATCGCAGCATTCTCATAAAAGAATGTCAGCCCCTCACTGCTCTATCTCATTAGCTAAGCTCTAGACAGCCTGTGGGTGGAGTTTGCTTTTATTAGTCACATCAAGAATGCCCTATAGCCAAGAATGACTAGATGAATTACTAGGTTCATCTGGACGAAATCACAAATATACTAAGGCTATTAAAGGATATACTTGTTATTAATAAGAGATGTGATATTGGTATATAGTATGCATCTATACTTAAATCTTAATTAGAATGTTTATTTATTTTTGCGGTACTAGGGATTGAACTCAAGACCTTGAGCTTGTCAGGCAGGTGCTTGTGTCACTGAGCTATATCCCTGGCCCTTAACCAGAACTTTTAATTTTTCATTTGCATTTATTTATTTATTTATTTATTTAGCGGAACAGGGGATTGAACTCAGGCCCTTGAACTTGTCAGGGAAGCACTTATTCCACTGAGGAATCTCCCTGGCCCCCTCATTTGTATTTATATGCCTGAAACAAAAGTTTACTCCTTTAGGTAAAATTTTTCCTTCACAAATAATCATTTCGTGAGTTACCCTTCTTAGAAGATATTACATCTCATGTTTCTTGTTAGTTTTCTATGACAATGTGTAACATGTTAGAGTATTTTCTGTGTCAAAAGTCACATAGGGAACAACACTGTCCAAAGTAACAAACCAGATCCAGGTGCTTATTAAATACCACACAGAACCACCCCCAACTATTGGAGGGGAGTTGGATATGATCCATGTACAGTATTTATTATGTGCATATATCAAAAAGCCACACTGAAGCCCAATGTTTTGTAAAATCAATAAACACAAAAACATGTAAAAAAAAAAAAACAGTACCAAATATTTGCCAACTCTAAAGTAAATGGCCACTTTAAAACTAGGAGCTAATTTATCCACGATCAACTAGGAGTCATATCCTCAAAGGTAGTTGAGTAATTATAAAGGAGTAAAAACAATGTACAGTAGTCTAAAGCATAATAAGCTTTGTATAAAAAGCTTTGTATGATTCAATATATATATAATGTCTATAAACATTTGGAATTAGTCTCAGATGTGTAACAAAAAATGATTAAAAAATTACTAGATTATTTTTTGGCTCTCACAGAAGTACAATGGATAAACTCTTTGGTACTAAAAAATAAAGCCATAGATTATCATTCTTTGTTTTTGTTTTATTTATATATTTTTTAATCTTTTATTTATTTATTTGGTATAGGGTCTCACTATGCAGTTCAGACTCTTAGCGATCCTCCTGTTCCAGTCTCCCAGTGCTGGGATTACTGGTGTGCTCCACCATGCCTGGTTTCAGTGGAGGCCAACACTACATGTGGTACTGGGGATCAAACTTGGGCCCTTGCGCTTGCCAGGCAGGTATTTAGACTGCCAAGCTATCTCCCCAGCCCATCATTATTTTTCTTAATCAGAATTATTACATTGAAAGTATTTAATAATTCTACTATAAAAACTTACAATAACATCAATGTGCCTGTTAATCTCTGACTTTTTACTACCTTAACTTAGTGGCTGGATTATGGAGTAACCTGCACTAATTTCAAATTAATCTTTCTCAGAAAAAGATACATTTACAGTAACTCAGTTCCAAATTTCCCTTGTCTTATACATTCACATCAGTAATGTAAAAAATGTGGACCACATTAGAAATGGCACAGTTGAGTCAGTAATGTAATAGAAAGACTTCCACTAGATTTCCATTCCTAAAGCCATGTTACCCAAATGTCACTTTTGTTTATATGTTAAATCAATATAGCAAAATAAATCAGGACTGAAGAAATTGCCACTCAGGAACTATAGGTTCCAAATTGGCTACAGGTTCTACCCATTCCTATCTTCTTTCTTTGTTTCTTTTCTACTTTTAAAAAAAAATGTATTTAGTACATGGTCTATAGGGTCTCACTATACAGATCAGACTTGTAGTGATCCTCCTGTTCTCAGCCTCCCAAGCACTGGAATTGTAGGCACATGCCACCATGCCTAGTCTCAATCATGTCTCAGCACACCCTGGGGGGCCAGGGATTGAACCCCAGTCCCTGCATCTGCCTATGCAGGCGCTTTAATCCAGTGAGCTATCTGACCGGTCTTTCTACTTACTTTTTTACTTTTTTTTTTTTTTTCTGGTACCAGGGATCAAACTCAGGATCTTGTGTTTGCCAGGCAGGTATTTAAGCCACTGAGCCATCTCCCGATCCCTAAACCTATGATTTTATACTAAGTTGGATTTGCACAGTTGCCTGCCGATCCCTGTAATACTATGAGTTTTCAACTTTCCTTTTATTTTGCATAAAACATGGCTATTGACTCAATTGAAATTATTAGTGTTTAACTTAACAAACGTGAAGTAAGGGGGAAAACAACTGACTCTGCAAGTATGTTTCTGCCAGGCCAACCACCGCAAAGCAAAATCCAGAGCAAATGGTAGTTTTCTGTTTGTAAATTTTTATAAAGTATGTTATGCAAAGCAGTGCCTTGAAATGCAAAAGCGATATATTATTTCTTCTACAAATAGTTTGGATTCATAAAAGCAACCAAAAAATAACCATTTTCTGCTTTGTAAATTAAAAATGTTTACAAAACAAGAAATTGATACCATTACAGTAAATATCAATAACTCAAGAACAGACATGTCCAATGTATATAATAGAACTTTAAAGATTTCTCTGTTGTTATCTAATTTCAACAGATGTGATGACCATGGTGGCATACACCAGTAACTTCAGCACTGTAGGGGCTGAGACAGAAGGATTACAAGCTTGAGCCCTTTCTCAAAAAGGGGTGGAGATGTGGCTCAGTGCAAAAGACCCTGAGTTCAGTCCCCAGTACTCTAAAATGACTGAATCAATGAATGAATAAATAATTTGTTAAAATTGATCCACTGTGCAATTTCTATGTAGCAAGCACAGTGATTTAAAAGAAAATACAATAGTAACTGTTATTCCTTGTTTCAAATCTCTTATGACTTCTATTGATCTTTGAACAAAATCAAAGGCCATTTTATGCCCTATATAAAGCCCACATGTGATTTTCTTCTCAATAGATCAGTGCCATATCCTACCATATCCCCACTCACTCATTGTTGCAAACACTTTGTGCGTAGTTTCCTCTTTCTGTTTTTGTTTTGTTTTGTTTTTTTGCGGAACCGGGGATTGAACTCAGACCCTTGCGCTGGCCAGGGAAGCGCTTATTCCACTGAGCCATCTCCCCGGCCCCAGTTTCCTCTTTCTGAATTTGCCAGACTCATTTTCTTCTTTGTATTTGCAGTTTCCCATGCAAGGGCATCCCCCATTCTTTCCCCAGGCATATTTTTGTTGGTACTGGGAATTGAACTCAGGAATTTGCCCTTGCCAGGCAGGTGCTTGTGCCACTGAGCCATCTCCCCACTACATACAAACACACAAGACTCTGAAGACCTAATTCATTCTCCTCATCTCCCAGCTGGCATGTCACTTGCCAAGCAAAGCTTTTCCTGGACATTGCTTCTGCTTAAATGGCCTCTCCATTTTCTTGCACCTGCTTTCTTTCTTTTTTGTTTATTATGCCTAATTCTCTTACCTGGGCATCAAACACTGTGGGATTAACCCATGTTCTGCCCCATTTTTTTTTTTTTTTTTTTTTTTTTTACAAAAAATGTTGATTGGTTGTTGTATATTGATTGTTCTCTGTACATATGAAATGAGGACAGCTATTAATAAGCCATTATTTATTTTGGCTTTCTTAGCTTTATTCTGTCAACCATATTTGTCCCCAAATTTCTCCTAGTTGCGCTTATACATGGATGCACATATAAGCATAGATACAGGCATAGAGATGTACATATATGAACTGACTACAAAAGTAATGGATTATTTCTATGAAAATATATTGTTTTCAGATATATATTTGTCATCTCAGCATTGCTTGGTTATAAATCAGGCTATGTCAGTTGTAATTTTGGTAATAAAGATAGATGGCCACATGAATATAAAAACAGGTCATTTCATTTTTTCTGCTTGTTTTTGAGACAGTCATTCTATTTAGTTCAGCCTGGACTCAACTCTTAGCAAGCCTCCTGCTTAAGCCTTCCCAGTGATGGTGCTGGATAGTTGGGTTTGATAGAAATAAAGCAGTCGGGGGCCGCCGAGATGGCTCAGTAGAATAAGCACTTCCCTGGCAAGCGTAAGGGTCTAAATTCAATCCCCGGTTCCGCCAAAAAAAAAAAAAAGTATTGACAGTCAAACAGGGCTAGGCCCTTAAGGAGATAATACAGAAGACAAGAGACTCGGTAACTTTGGAAGACACAGGCACTCTTACTGTGGGCCAGACCTCAAGACAAAAGGGTAAACAAACACAGCCACATGCTTCCCTAGGGATGGGCATCAGGGATTAATATTCTAAATGTTATTAATCACCTTGAAAAAGCCAGAAAGTCACTGACCCAGTACCTAAGAAAAAGCCCCTGTTCTATATTCATGCCCACTCACTGTGTGACTCACTTCCCCATTTGGTCCTGGATTTAATCAATTTTACCTGAGCAGTTGTGCGTGTAACCTTATTGGCTGGCCATAGTGTTGTCCCACCTCATGCCCACTGAGCAAGTTCCCATGTTTTCCACCTTAGACCCACCTAACAGCATGGTTTCACTCTATAAAAATCTCTGGAAAAGGCAGATTTCCAGGCTACCTGCTCCGGTCCACTTTAAACCCTTTCTCAGACAGAAGTTTTCTTTCCCCTCCCCCCAGTATATTCTGGTTTCAGCCTCGGTTGTTCCTAAAATTCATTCTTCCATTTCAGAGACCACAAACTTGGCCCTAGCTTTCAGGTTCAGAGTTTCATCTTCCTATATCAGTAGGGTCACATGTGTTTGTTACCACAGCTAACTTGAAAACAGGCTTTTTTTTTCTATGAAAATATATTCAAGAGCCAGGGAGATGGCTCAGTAGAATAAGCGCTTCCCTGGCAAGTGCAAGGATCTGAGTTCAATCCCTGGTTCCACCAAAAAAAGAAAATATATTCAATGTGTCAAAAATGTTTTAAGTGTGAAGCTGGAAGTCATGGCACATGCCTATAATTTTAGCACTCGGGGAGACTGAGGCAGGAAGATCTCAAGTTTGAGTACAGTTTAGGGAATTTAGTGACTTAGTGAGACACTACCTCAGAAACAATCAAATAAAAAATTAAAATAGAGCTGAGGATGTTGCTAAGTGCCTCGGTTTCAATCTCAGGTAAAAGGGGATGAGTGAGGAAGGAAGGGTGATTGTATAAAATTTTGTGGGGTAAGATAATATTAAAAATGTTCAAAATCTTTACAATCCACCACTATGTCGTACTCAGATCCTATGTAAGTATCCAAATCCTTATTGCTTTTGCTTCCTCTCTCTTCCCCATGCTAGGGCTTGAACTCAGAACGGTGCGCTTGCCAGGCAGCCATTCTGCCTGAGCTCCACGCCCATCCCCCTCATTTCCATTTTAAAGAGGATTGGACACTGGCAGTCTTCCACAAAGCCTCTGTCTGAAGGTCAGTAAGCTCAGGGTATTTTTCAGACAATAAAGAACAAAATCCTTGAGGCAGTGATATCTGAGGTTTGGTGCTGCCCTATCACTTGCCCTCGGTCTCCTTGGGAATCACCTAAGCAGACACTGGCCCGTGACCTCAGACAGCCTCCTCCTGTCCCCTCCACCTGATGTTAAACTCTGGAGAAAACAGGACAGGCTTTCATTTCTCCCTAATCAAAGTGTAGCCCTCCCTCAGCTTCCAGGGCGCTGAGCCCCACCCTGACTCAGCATCAGAATTTGCATTTCAGTAAAATGGCCAGGACCTGCAGGCAAATAGAAGCTCTAGAAGCACTGCTTGAAACTAATGCTAAGAAAGATAAAATGGGAGTGGGGACCGTGAACATTTAATATGGTCATTGGCGGGGTGTGGTGGTGCAAGACTGTAATCCCAGCTCTGGGAGACTGAGGCAGGAGGATCTTGGTGAGTTTGAGACCAGCCTGCGCTATAAAGTGAGCAGAAGGTCAACCTGAAGTGCATAATGAGACCCTGCCTCAAAAAGTTTTTTTAAAAAAGTTAATATTGTGATAAATAAAGAGATTTTTAGCTGATGCAAGGGCATAGAAGATCAAGAACTGCGAGGAAAAAAAAAAAAAAAAAAATCCCTGCTCAGTCTGAGGAAAGCGCAGGAGAAAGTCTCTCCCTTGGAGGGCGTGCTGAACAGCTGAGCACAGGAGACCTTGCTCGTCCTGGATAACGAAGTAACAGGGGACCCAACAAGGGCCCCAAGCTAAAAGACCCGAGCCCGAATCATGGCTGACTTGCAAGGCGCCTGGGTGCATTGAGCCCATCCCCGGGGATCTTTTTATTTTCTCAGGGTAGGGGGGAAAGCTGAGAGGAGTGGCGAGGAGCAGCACGTTTATTGTGCACCATCGCGGGACACACGGCACATCAAAACCCACCTCAGACAGGCTGTGAGGACTCTCCTGAAGGAATTGGTGCCGTTCACAAAAACCAATCACAGAAAAACGGAGTTCTTCTCCAGTCTGGTAAATCTCATCATCCTTGACAAGATTCGTTGTCCAGACAAGGATGCTGACTACCTCAGGGAGCTCACCTCCTTTTGGAAATGACTTCTTAGGACCCAGGAATGTTTCCTAAGAAACCCAGTTTATCTTTCAGACCACACAAGAAATGAACCAGGGATTGAACTCAGGCCCTGGGGCTTGCCAGGCAAGCACTTATTCTACTGAGCTATCTCCCCAATCCCTCAAGAAATCTTGAAAAGATAAATTAGCGTGCTTAAAAAAAAAAAATGTATTTAGTACAGGGTCTCACTGTACAGATCCAACTCCTTGTGATCCTCCTGTGTTCAGCCTCCCAAATGCTGGGATTACAGGCACGCGCCACCATGCCCAGTCTCAGTTGCAGTCTCTCGCCAGTCTCTTTGATTGGCAGAGATTTTCTTGATAAGATTTTCTTATCAAATTGATAAGATTTTATCAATGTTCTCTGATAACATGTTTTAGCAATTTTCCCCTAGTTAGTGCTTATAAGATGAAATGTAAACTGAACTAGAAAGAAGCTTAATTTAAAATGTCTTGTGAAAGGCCAGCCAGATAGTTCAGTGGGTTAAAGCACCTGTTTAGGCAGTTGCAGGGGTGGGAGTTCCATCCCAGGGCTGACATGCTGGCCCCGCCCCCGGGGTGCACTGGAAAAGCAGGAAGGATCACTGTACAAGAAGGATCACTGTACGAGACCCTGTACACCCTGTACTAAATACATAAATAAATAAAATGGCCTCTTGCTGGTCCCACCTGGAGAACTAAAGCTGAGTGGACCAGGGCAGAGAGGAGCGAGGCTTTTCTGCGTTCCCCCACTCACCCGGGATTATTCACCAGCAGGGGAAGATGGACGAGGTGCCCACTGACCCAGCCAGTACCAAGCAAGCTGGGCTGTAAAAGTAGTCTCCTCTCAGGGCTGGCATGGTGCCAAAGTCATAGAAATTACCCAGATAACAGAGTGACATTTCGGAATCAATTTAGTCTTTAAGAGAGAAGAAAAGGTATAAGCATGAGAAAATGATTTTTTTTTTCGCTAAGTCACCCAAAGTTGCCACGCCACTCCACATGCGTGGTCACGAGAGCCACCACCCACAGGGCCCGGGCTCTAGCTCATCTTCCAGCCCCCAGGAGGTTTTTTCATGCCACTAAACCGTTTTGTTTTAATAAGGAATTTTAAAAAAATTCACTTCTATTGATAGAGGCATGAAATATAATTGTGCAAGATGCATTTGTTCCAATAGACACGTATTTTTGCACCGTAATCCAATTTCTCAAGTGGGTCGATGGAGACTGTAACAGCGAAATTTCACACAGCCCTCACAGTATTGAGGCAAGGCAAGTATGTGATGCTCACGGGGTAGCTGGAACTGTAGTCTCTTTTAAGTGCTCTGAGAACTAATATAAGTGTCAGAATAAGTTCTATGATGCTTGCTAGAAGGTCGGTTTTATATATATATACATATATATGTATATATATATGTATATATATATATATATTTAATATTTAATTTATTTTTTTATTGTGAAATAAATATGAATGAGATAGTTTCACAGCTGACTAACAGGACAGTTTTGATAGTCAATACACTGTACATTGTTATCTTCTTAGTGGTTATCCATGGTACAAGAAGCAGACAGGATATTCTGTCCAAACACTGATAGTACACCTCTTTCTTCTCATTGAGTTAAGCGAAAGTAGCTGTAAATTTATCCTATTTTGTATATATAAATACAAAATGATCTTTCCCTTGTATATGGTAATATATAAATAGCATCCATTGAGACCCCACTAAATGCAAGGTGCTTGACCTGCATCAGCTGTCAGCTTACTTAGTACACTTCATCCCAGCTAAAAAGATGGACAGCGACCTCTAATTTTACCATTATCTGGATGGCGTATAAATAAATATGCTCAGGGAAGGTGATTTATTTGGGCTGAGTCACACAGTTTACAGGAAGCAGAAATAACCATCAAGCCTGAATTTGACTCCCACTCCTTTCCTCTCTCCACATTATAGCATTCTGCTTTAAGGAAGAGAGAGAGAAAACAGGAAAAGTGTCCACACGGGGGCTGAATGCGAAGAAACAGCAGAGCTCATTAGGGAAGGAGGCCCAGCACAGGATAGAAATGAGGATTTTATGAAATCAATCTTTTGTCCTTACATTTTTTTCCCTCTTCAAAGAACGAAGTACAATTTCAGACCTGGGCTTTGGGAAAGATCAATGAAAAGAAAAAAATTTCCAGTGGAAACATACTCGTGCCGAATAGCAGAGATCATAAGAGATCTATAAAACTAGGTATTTTTTTGTTGTAGAGTTCTAGTCAATAGGTAATATAAGCAGTTCTTAACATTTTTATTGACATGTAAATTGTGTACAACAAACTACCCATGTAAAAAAAAAAAAAAAACCACCCAATGCAGTGTTTCTTTTTCCCGCACTCACAGAGTTGTGTAACCATCGTAACCTAAATCTGAAATATTTTCATCACTTTAATAAGAAACTCTGGAGCTGGAGAGAGAGTTCTCCAGCAGTCTAAGCACCTGCCTGGCAAGCACAAAGACCCAGAGTTAATCCCTGTCACTACATGCCACTCCCATCACGGCATGCCAGCCACTGAAGCCAGGCACAGTGACACTCACCTGTAATCTGAGCACTGGGGAGGCTGAGATAGCAGGATCACTATGAGTCCAAGCTGCATAGCAAGACCCTGTACCAATTAATTAACATTAATAACATTGTCTCTACAACAAACAAGGGTTCCAATTCCATATGTTAGCCAACATTTCTGATTTTCTTATTCATTTATTTATTTATTTGGTACTGGGAATTGAACTCAGGACCTTGCACTTGCCAATCAGGTGCTGTGCCACTAAGCTCTATCCCCAGCCCAATTTTCTTTTTCATTATAGCTATCCAAGCATATATGAAGTGGCATCTCATATGTGTACATAATTGATATCCTTGATAGCTGATGATGTTCTGCATCGTAGGGGGAATGTACTATTTGTATAGCTTCTTTGGAGAAATATCTGTTCCCCATAATCTGCTTACTAATAAAATAGGCAAATACAATAACAGTTCATGATCTTGGTGTTTCAATTGTATTTAAGTAGATAATCAGGAGACAGAGCCCTTAAAATGTGATTGATATTAGTTCTTTCATGATTAAGAACTGATCCAGACAAGATAGGAGGAGTCAAGTCACCGCAGTGGAAGTAGGGCACCTCAGTGATATCCTTCCACCCTTCAAGTGTCACTTTCATACTTTATGGCTTCAAAAATAATTAGTTGAATGTGGGGGAAGCGAGGGGATTTTTCCAGGGAAGAAATACACATAGGTTGTGGATGCTGGATCTGCCTTAATTCAGACTCTGCTTCTAGTGTGTGCCACTTGTATGGCTTATTTCTGCTCTGCAGTTTCAAACTCAGCACGGTGGGCTAATTACCTACCGCCTAGCATAGCTGAGGGGCACATGCGCTTTGCACTGTGCCTGTGTAGCATAATCTTTTGATGTGTGGTACGAGGCCCCTTTGAATACCATTTCTCAATTCCACACAATCGGTGGACATGGAAACCATAAAAGCAACATGAAACATGAGCCCTGATTCTCCTGAAACTGAAAGAAAGAAAGCAATACAGGATGTCGAGAGTCAGTTCAGCTGCAAGGAGCTGTATTTCAGTAGATCTCAGAGAAAGATCCAATAACTGAGAAGGCCGTTTAAGCCACAGTGGGCTGGCCTGTGTTTGGAGGCACACTCCAAGACCTGGGAGTGCTGAGCATGAGAAGAAAACTGTCACTTCTTAATGATTTTCCTTAAACTTCCTTATGCAATAAAGCTGCATTTTGTGCAAGAAGAAATCTAACACAGCGTTAACAATGGTGAAGGCAATCTTCTGTTGAAAACCCTTCTTAGAGCTTATTCTTATTGACTTAAGAGGTGTCAAGTTCCTGAAAGCTTGTTTTAGACAAATGAATAGAAATGGCATCAGGATCTTATCTAGCTTGAGCTTGGATGCCTTATACATTTCTGTTTCCTATAGCTTTATTCAGTGTAATAGAGGGGAGATTTTTATAATTGTGTTTCTTTTTATTCCAAGAAACTCTAATAACCCAACAGCAAAGTTTGAGGATGAAGCTGTACTACTTGTTGTAATGTTAAGTATAGGGCGTCTCTTATTATTTTTATTATTTTTTTGACAGGGTCTCCCTTTTTAGTTTAAGCTGAAAGGGCTGGCCTTGAACTCACGGAGATCCTCCTGACTCAGCCTCCCAAGTGCTGGTATTATAGGTGTGTGCCACCCTAAATAGCTTCTTGTGTGCTTGTTGTATGAATGATACATTCACATGCAACTCAGTTCTTTCTTTCTGCTTTCAAATTATCATGCTATAATAAGTGTCCTTCAAACAAACAGATCAAACTTGTATAATTTCATACATTCTTATCTTGTATTACTTTCCATATATCTGTGGTTTTTTTTTTAACCTGGTTTAAGAAAGTGGTCCTACAAATTTATATGTAGTGGGAAAAGTTTTTATGAGCTATGCCAGCCCAAGTAAAAAATATTAAAGTAACATAAATCTGGTGTGTTATCATAACTTAGAAACAGCAATTGTAAATTACATTGAAAACCAACATTAGCAATGTCCTTCATTTATCAGAACTTGAGTTTTATTTAAGAACCTCTATTAAGGATGTTTTTCTTTAGCTTAGCAAAGTTGTATTATCAAGTGAGCAGATTTATGGAAAAAGAATCACCATGTTTTGAAAAGCACTTATTCCCATTTCTCCTTGAGTTTTAAATAAAAAAGAAAAGGGTAAATTTCCTATTTTGAACCCATCAGTACCTAATTAATGTAAATTTAATATTCCGACATCAAGTTTTTGACACTACAGCCAATAGCGACGAGCAGTAAAATGTCATCAGCAAGGCTGAGAAACTGATTTTAAAATTTATTCAAATTCTAAAAATTAGCAGACACACATGTCCACCATAGTGGGAAACACTGATGTAAAATACCTACGTTACTTTATGATTGGTTATCATTTTAAGTAATGTTTAAAATCACAGATGCCTTGACTAACTGAACAACTCTATTGCTCTGCACTATTGACAACCTTAAAACTGGTAGTCAACTGAAACAAAATATTGCTGAAACAAAATATCCCATCCTCAGAGTTAACAGGGAGAAGCTTATTTAGCTCTGGTTTTAGAGGTTTCAGTCCATAATCAGCTGGCTCCAAGGCAGGGTGGCACATGGCAGAGGGCAACAGTTTATGGCAGCAGAGGACAGGAAGCATAACAAATGAGAGGGACAACCCCTTTCTGTCCCTTCTATGCAGGCCACCCAGCCCAGTGCTCACACCCTCAGTCCCAGCACTGGACCATGAATCAATCCCAAATTCTGGATTTAGCCACCTGTGGAAAGCCCTTGTCCATGACTACATGAGGCGGTAGGCAGACATCTGCACATAAACCATAGCATGGACTTTGAGTGCCCGTGTACTGGCATAAATAAATGCATCACTTTGTTTTCCATAAATTTTTCTGCAATACGAATCATTAGGACACAGACAAGAGTACAGCTCCTTTTAATTCAGTTTTCCTTTAGGGAACATTTCCCTAATGCACAGAGTGTGACACCTGAGGATCCTCTTCCCTTTGGTTTTACCTTTATCTCATATTTGCTTTGTGTTAGGTACTCCAAGAAATTCTTTATCCCAAGATAGTCTCCAAGTAGAGGAAAATACAGAACACCATAGTACTTATGGAAAATCTGATTCCATAAGAGACTAGAAGAGGTTTCTTGCACAGAGCTGGATTTTGATAATTGACAAGAATTAGGGAGGACCCATCTGGGGTGGAGAAAGGACTTGGAATTGTATGAATCAAGACATTGGGAGGAATCAGAATGGAATTATCCACAAACTGGATAGCTTGGAGGGGTGATTTGGGGAATATAAAATTGCAAAAGAAGAGAAAGCAAGACAAAGATACCTAGTGTCTCAAATGCATCATGCAATGCTGAAAGCCATAGGAAGCAACTGAAGGATTTTAGGGAACAAAATAAAGAGTGTAGATTAATATTAGGGAAGATCTATCTGAAGACCAATTATGGAAAAAAATGAGGAAAATAGGTAGAAAAAACATTTCCATGGTCTTGAGTAATCTACACTTCAAATCTTCATGGGATCTAAAAGAGAATGACTTGCTATTTCTGTGATTAGAATGACCAACAACTTGGCCAGACAAAAAGCCAATGATAAAAAAAAATAATAACCAACTTTACATATGAAGAACTTAGTCAAAAGACAATAATTAAAAAAAAACAACAGGGATAATAACTAACTCAACAGAACAGTGCCTACCTGGCAAGTGTGAGGTTGGGAGTCTGGTTCCTGGTACCAACAATAAACAACACCCCTCCTCACCCCCCAAAATAGTTCACTTCTTAGAAACTTTACTTGCAAAACACATTCTTTTGCAGAGACTATGGACTTGGAAATACACATAAAATAGCACTGTTGACTTAACAAGACAGATTTTCAGTAGATGTATGGTGAGAAGAAAAGATACACTTGTAAAAATCTTAATTAACAGTGTGTGTAAGGCGGAAGGTCTCACTGGCAGGGACCTTGTCTTCCCCACTGTATCTATATTAGGAGGTCTAATGTCTGGCATAGCACCATGCACTCAATAAACATTTATTAATATCTATGAATACCATCTATAAATGAGTCCATCACAAACTGATACACAGAAGAATTAGTGGATGATTTAGATTAATAATTTACCATAGCGGGCCCCAGACACCCCAGGAGATTAAGACCCAAGAGGATAAGTGGTGAGCACAGAGAATCCTTGGGTTAGTTTGTGTGGGACATCCAGCCATTGCAGCAGAAGGGACCCAAAGACTTTTGTCCATGGCAAAGCTGGCTTTCTGGTGAAAACTCTAAATCTTCTTTCTTAAGGAACATCACCATTTCATTCCTATTAAACAATGTAATCTACATAATTAACATTTTATTAACTTAGAACAAAGATAAGCCACAAACAACCAGGGTTTGTGGAGAGTGATATTCATGCCTGACTGCATAATCAGCATCTGTTATAAGCTCATGAAAATCAAAGATTCCTGGATCCCATCTCCAGAGATTCAGATTCTAGTTAGCACAGGGTGTTGGTATGTATTAAGAATTTCTTTTCTTTCTTTCTTTCTTTTTTTTTTTTTTTTTTTTGCGGAACCGGGGATTGAACTCAGATCCTTGAGTTTGCCAGTCAAGTGCTTATCCTACTGAGCCATCTCCCCAGCCTTGTACTAAGAATTTCTTTATTTATTATTTTAAAATTGCATTGCACGTAGTTGTTATACCAGTGTTCTGGAAGACTGAGGCAGAAGTAGCACGTGTTTCAACCTAACTTGCGTGGTTTAGCAAGATTTTTGTCTCAAAAAATAAAATAAAATAAAAGTGGAGGCTGGGGTTGCAGCACGGTACAAAGGCAATGACGGGTTCAGTGGGTTCAATATTCAGTACAGCGCTGGTAAATGAATTTCCAATCCCAGCCACAAATGAGTATTAGAAGTATGCAAATATCCAAAACGCATTCTTTGCTTAGATAGAATGTAGAATTCACACGGGATTTGCTTGCTATGGGCAGAGCCTTCCCAGACCTCCCAGCCAATGGTCTGCTAGACCAGAAGCCTTCCCAGACCTCCCAGCCAATGGCCTACTAGACCAGAAGCCCCCGTGTCAGGTCCAGCTTGCTTGCCTGGTGCGGAGGTGCTGCCTTTTCCATGTGCTGATGACTATTTTCAAAGGCAGGCTCCAGATGTCGCTGGGAAGAGCAGGACCTCTTTCTTCCAGAATCCACTCTGTTCTGCCCTGTGTAAGGAATGGCTGAGCACACTGTTAGGGTTCGCTGCGCCAACGATGAGAACAGAAATCCTCGCCCTGATGTTTAATACAGTCTCTGTTTTCTTTTCTTTTACTTAACTCTGAGAGGAGAGCAGCGTTTTTGTCCAAGCTTCTGGTGCAAATCCTGTGTTCAGGTTTCCAGGCTGTTCCCCAGGGCTTTTCTAAGCACAAGAGGGGGAGGACAGTGGGTTCTGGCTGGCAACTGGCAATACCTTTGTCTACTTCAATAACAAAATCCAATTACAGCCAGGAGAGAGACTGTTAGAAGCGCCCAGAATTACAATCACCATCAAAGGTATCTTTGCTGTCCCTTCCTTAGTCGCACGTGAGTGTCTTGTCAAGATGCGACAGTCTGTTTGACTGTGGCAGTCACACACCAACCTGAACCTGACAGTTCTACACACACACCCTATGACTTTTTAGAAACAACACAGCAAAGAAATAAAATACCTAAAGCTTATCCATCTTCCATTTGTGAGAGGGGACAGTTGAGTTATGCACTCTGTCTCAAGGTTCTTCAATTTCATTATTTTGGATTTTTGAGGCGTGGTCTTGTTATGTGGTTCAATTCACTATGCAGCCCAGGCTGGCCTGGAACTGGCGGCAGTCTTCCTGCTTCAACCTTCTGAGTGCATGCGCCACTGTGCCTGTCTTCTCAAGGAACTTAACTTTTAAAATGAAAAGATGAGAAGGTACAGTGAAACCATCAGCAAGGCCAGCAAGTGTCCGTGGAGTAAATAAAGTGTACAAGAATGTTAATAACACAGCAACTCAAGTGCAATGCCCATCAACTGGAAGGTGAATATATTCTGGAATATTCATTCCAAAGAATTGAAAGTGTCACAGCTGTACAAGAGCATGGCTGTGTCACAAGCATGTGCCAAAGAAGCTGGACATAAACACCTTAAATTGGATGGTTTCATATCCCAAAACAGGGCAGAATAATCTTTTTTTTTTTTTGGTGGAACCAGGGATTGAACTCAGACCCTCGTGCTTGCTAGGAAAGCACTTATTCTAGCAAGTAGTCTCTCTGGCCCCTTGGCAGAGTAATCTAAGATGTAACAAATCAGGACTTTGTCTACTTCTGAGAAAAAAGGAAAGGGTAAGTCTGGACCTTAAACGGGCCGGGTTTACACAGGTGTGCTCAGCTGTTTCACTGTGCTTTTGCGGTCTGTGTACTTTTCAGCCTACACAAATTTTTTAGGTAACTGCTTTAAAGAGCATTTATTTGAAATAGTCATTTAATTTCATTAGCCTTGAATCAATACCTGGATATTTTAAAAAGCGAGAAAAACAAAAAATAGACAACTTAAGTTCATGAGAACCTGCTATTGTTTTAAAACAAGTGTTGCCACATCTAATCAACAAAAGGCTTTCTGCCTAACACAGGAAACATTCAACAGTACTAAAAATGTATTTATATCTATATATGAATATATATCCATAAAAATAAAAATTGAGCAAAATTTTTCACCAGTGAAATGGAAAAGAAAGTAAGATTTCTCTAGGAAAAAAGTCACATCAATAGCCTGTTCACTTCCTTTGCCTCTGCATGCTTTCTTTTTTTCTTTCTTTTATTTTCTTTTCTTTTTAAAAAATTTTTTTTAGTAAGGATGTACAGGGTCTAAAGGGTCTCACTATGCAGCTTGGACTCACAGTGATCCACCTGTGTTCAGCCTCCCAAGAGCTGGGATTACAGGTGCGCGCCACTACACCCAGTCTCAATTACCCTCTCAGCGTGCCCCTGGGGTGCGGGGCCGGCATGGCAAATCTGGGATTCCCCCGTCCTTGTGCCTTCCTGAGCAGGCACTTTAGTCCGCTGAGCTATCTGGCTGGCCCTAGTAGTACCTTTTTCTAACTGCTTAAACATTACAGTGCTTATACGCTACAGATAGAGTTGCTTGGGGTTTTGTTTGGTCTGAACCAATTATTTGCAGCAGAGCTTTCTTGTTGATGAAGACAACGTTCTATGCTGACTGCGTAGCCCTGCAACATGGCAGCCTAAGCCTTGGAGTTTTATTTTATATTAATTTAAATATGAATTCAAATTGTCATATGTGCCTGGTTATTGCATTATTGGAGACAATAAACATTTTTTTTTTTTTCCAATTCAGCCCACCCTCAGGACAGAGACAGGATGGCATGTGGTACTAGAACTGTGGTCCCTGTGCTTGCCTAAGCTTGCCTAAGCAGGCGCTTTAGACCACTGAACTATCTCACCAGCCCTATTTTTAAATTTTTGACACAGTTCAGGATGACCTAGGACTCCCGGTGAAGACCAGGCTGGTCTTGAACTTGTGGTGGTTGTCATTGTCTAGCCTCAGCCTGCCCTGCTGGGATTCCAGGAGAACGCCACCAGCGCACCATGCACTTCACCTCTTCTCACGATGTCTCTGAACCAGTGACATAACTGGAATGATGGAGTGAAAGGAGGGCCACCCAGGAAGATTTCAGGGAAGACGAAGAAGGCAGCACAGGTGATTGGCTTATGCAATTAGAAGAAGGAAATGGGTTTCTCAGGAAAGCTTGAGAAAGAGTTAGGAAATCTCAGGAAATCTCAGGGCCTTTAGGAATACTAAACAGTCCTCCAGCAAAGAAAATAACTTTAAAAAATTACTTACTTTACTTAGCAAACTTTAAATATGACTAAAATGAAGAAGAGAAAGAATGGCTGTAGGAAACAGAGCAATAGGCCAACACAGCTGTGACTGGAGCGTAGCTGGCACAGGGTCTGGCTACACAGCTCTGACTCAGAGAGATCCTTCTGTTTCAGCCTCCTCAGCACTGAGATTACAGGCATGCAATGCTGGTTTCAGTGGCTGGCTTTGCGTGGTGTGTAGTACCAGGGATCAAACCCGGATCCTTGCCTTTTGTCAGGCAGGCACTTAGACCACTGAGCCATCTCCCTGGCCTTAACTAACCACTCTTTGATCATAGCTTAAGATCCACTTCTAAGTTGTCAATTGTACCCAGGTGGCCGCGATTCATACATTTTTTTTTCAGTATAAAAGAAGAAACAGGTTAAATATTTCCCTTGACAGATTATGTCTTGAACCAAAAAAGCCTGCAATTTTAAGACATTTTATTTGTTATTCACAGACTCAGTGTTTTGCAGCAAGGTCAGCGGGACAGAGCCCAGGAACTGCTATTCCACCACCCCGTGGGGCAGTCCCTGCAGTCTGCCCACAGGCAAGTGCCTCTCATCTGCCTCCCAAATAGGTTAGAATACAGTGGCCTGAATAGGGCAGGACACTTTCAAGCTGCCGTCATGACTTCAGGGACAGTGCTAGGATTCTCATACTGTCTAGTAGTAAGATTGATGCTCCAACTGTGTTTGAAGGACTATTGCTATAAAGTCACTGGAGGAGTTTCTTATAAATGCCTTTCCTCACTGCAAACCACTGTCTTCCCATCAAAAAGCAGGAAAACCCTGAGCTTTCCATTTTTGGTATTAGACACACACACACACACACACACACACACACACTGAGGCAAACATAAAACTAAATGTATATTAGTTAGAAACCTTATTCTGCATTTCTTTTTCTTTTCTTTCTTTCTTTCTTTTTTTTTCCCTTAAATCCCTTCCAATGTGTTCCTCTTTATTCATTTTCAGAGTACAAACTTAAACTGGGATAGGCTGAGTTAACCCAACCCACCTCTGGCAGGTACACTCAATATGCTATATAAAGTATAACATTCAATTTATTATTTCTTTCTCAAGAGAGTTTTCTCCAGTCCATTAAGACCCAGCTCCCCTTCCATGGGCTTTGGTGGAGGTCGTGGGGCAGCACCAGCAGGTCTAAGTCGGGGTGGAGGAGTTCGGTCCTTACGGGCTTCATGAGATCTATTTCTGACCACTTTGCTGTGAATGGCACAACTCACACAATAATGCAGCTTCACATACAGCTTGGGAAGCACATAACCGTCGAAGACACTCACTTAGGAAATGTCCCTGACAGCGGCGGCCTCCACTATGTTCCGGATGACAAACTTCTTAATAGCCTTATCCTTGGGTACGCACCGGGAGCAGTTCGTGCAGCAAATAGGCTGCACATGACCGCGGCCCTTTTTGGCACGACCATTGTTCCTTCTTTTTTTCGTGATCTTGGAAAGGAGGACCCGAAAGAGCCTTAGTCTGCATTTCTGATACTGTTCTACGTCTCCCCTTTTTTCTCCCATTAGCATTTATACACTTAAGCTGTATCTTAGAATCAACATGGAAAAGAACCTTTACACACTCAAAAGAGAGAAGTCAGTTTGACAAATTACTATTACCCAACCACGTTGTAATTATGTTTTAGCTCTGCTAGAGTGCTAGAATGTATCTGGATCATCAAAATTGTCACCTCAATTTAATTACTTTCATTGGTAGTGGAGCAATTAGTTTAATTTCAACTTACATTTGGATTCCTAATCTTTTAATGTCTTTAAGAAGATTACACTGTTGAACAGTTTTGAAATGTGAAGTTATTCCTTGTTCAGCAATCTACATGGCATGCACCAGCCAATATAATTATATGTGAGTAAAAACTTCCAAATTTGCCATAAATTCAATGCCCCCGGTGTCCTTCTATTTTTTTAAAGATTTATTTAATTTTTAGTTTTTATTTTATTTTATTTTATTGAGAAAGAATTATCAATGAGACAGTTTCAAAAGTGATTAATAGGACATTCTGAATAATTAATACATTGTACCTTGCTATCCTCTTAGCAGTTATCCATAGTACAAGAAGCAGACAGGATAACCTGTCTAAACACTATTGTTACAAGTCTTCTCATTGAATTAAGCGAAAGTAGCTGTATATCTAGCCTAACTATTCTGTATACACAAATACAAAATGGCCCTTCCTTTGTATCCCCTTTTTTTGTTTAGTCCTGTCAGAGATAGGTATTCTATTGACATCTAAATACTATAGGTGTGTGAATTCAGCAAAACAATCCAACATAGTCCAGTAGTTAGTCCACAATAGTAGTGGATTATCCATAGGACTGGCAATGTCAGAAGTTGTTGACTTGAGCCTTTTACAGCTCAGAACATTAATATGGCTTTACTTTATATACCTCGTTTTTATACTTTTCTGCTGGATGGTTAAGACCAAGACAAAGCAAGACCTATATAACAAGAAATGTAACTTTTGTATCTGATAAGGTCAGTCAAGTCCCCTTAGGATTTATCCTGTAACCCTGTACCACACTTTGTAGATCCTTTGTCAGTGTCAGCCATGTGGACGAGTCATGGCCATTGCTTGACCAATTTGCTCTCTGTGAAAGCCTGAGAGAAAGTTTTCTTTCCATGTGACTCTCCTTAGGCACACTATACATCATCAATCACATTCCTCTGTGGCTCCATAATCTCCTTGATCAGAAAATTTGGGGCACAACTGAGTTACATAATGTTATGGTACAGGTTCTCCTATGTCCTGAGTCTTCACTGACCTTGAAAGGCTAGGCCAAAAATGTTGGCTGACTTTGCAGCCCTCCCTTTTCTCCAATTTTTGACCTTAATTTTTTTTTTTTTTTTTTTTTTTTTTTTTTTTTAGGGTCTCACTATGCTGCTCGGAGTCATAGTGATCCCCCTGTTTCCAGCCTCCCCAGCTCAAACTCGTTGTGATCCATCCACCCACCTCAGCCTCCCAAGTGCTAGGAGTCCAGGCACGTGCTGCCACACCTGGCTGGGGTCATTTTAAAAG
>NW_004524581.1:1635692-1649465 GCF_000260255.1 Octodon degus | reverse complement strand
CTTTGCAGCCCTCCCTTTTCTCCAATTTTTGACCTTATTTTTTTTTTTTTTTTTTTTTTTTTTTTTGAGACAGCGTCTCACTGTGTAAGTCAGCCTGGCCTTGAACTCACTGTGTAGCACAAGGTGGCCTCAAACTCGTTGTGATCCATCCACCCACCTCAGCCTCCCAAGTGCTAGGAGTCCAGGCACGTGCTGCCACACCTGGCTGGGGTCATTTTAAAAGAGGAGAAGAGACATAAACAGAAGAATGAAGGGTAGACTCTGTTCAGAGAGTATACGGAGGCAAAGTCAAGAGTGATGAATTCATAAGCCAGGAAACATCAAGGATTCTTACCTAGGACCAGAAGCCGTGGGCACCGTGGCAATGAGCCTCTTCTGGAGACTGCAGGTGCATGGCCCTTACACTTTGACTGTAAATCTTTGACCTTCAGAACCTTGAGAAAATAGCTTCCATCTTTAAACTGCCCCATCTGTGTGCATCTGGTATAGCTGTTCAAGGACGTTAGCACAGTCCCCAAGAAGGAGATGGCAATGCAGCCATTATCTAGCGACTAGAATCACATGGGAGGCATTCACAGGCCAAGTGAAAATGCGCAGTGACTTAGCCTGGTCTACCTAGGTTGTTGACCTCAGAATGAGTAAACACTGCACACTTACACATTACAAAGCATAATTTAGCATGATTAGATACTCCCTGACTACACGTCTAAACATATGCAACAGAGAGGGACTAAATTATTCTACACAAAATATCTCTGAATGCAATGCAGAATAGTGACCAAATAAAGAGGTAAAAAGATAAGAAATCTAAACAGATACTAGCTGTACAGAACAACCAAAAGGACACTAACTTACTCTTGATCTACACTTGATCTTAGCCAAAAGGCCGAGAAGCAATAAAGGGACACTAAATTAATAGCACAAAAAATTAAAAAAAAAAAAAAAAAAAACACCAGACCTATAATACTCGTAAGAGATTGAGAGAAATGACCACAGTTTGTTTTGTATTCTTCAGAGCTAAGGTACAGATGCTGATTAAGTTGAACTTTAGTTGATTTTAATATCCGTGCTGTATCTTAAAATATTAATCACTGAAAGAACAGTGATAGAGCTACCAAGGTGGATAAGGAGTAGAGAGAAATGCTGGGTAATAACTAGTAAAAATAGGTATAAAATGAACATAATTAGAGACAAACAGGGTCAATATAAGGTTGGAAATAATGGGGACACCTAATGTCAGGGTTTTAACTTCCAGAGCTGCAAGAATTTTTTTTCCTGTTATTTTAATTCATCTAGTCTATGCTATTTTGTGATAGCAGCTGAATTAGTTAATACATGGTAGGACAATATTCAGTCACTTAATATGGATGGGGTGGGAAAAAGCACACAGAATACAATCCCAGCTTTTAACAGTTGAGGGGGTAAAATTCTTGTAGATCAAAGTAAAAATACATACACATTTTAAATGCACCATGAAAATAATATGTGCCCAAATACAGGATCATTTTGAGGAGATTTGGAAGGATGCCAGCCCTTCATTCTCAAGAGTCCCCCAGTTACCTTGGGAACAGAGTAGGAAATATAACTAATAGCTCTGCCTGTGTATCAAGGTGTGCACCAACACAGAAGGGTCATTTGAGGACACACTGTGATTCTTTTTCAAGTTACTCTAATCACCAGTTTCTTCTAAAACACACACCAAAAAGTTGTCTTTCTGTATGAAATTATAATGACTCATACTGACAAGGCTAGGGAGAGACTAGATTTAGTTTTTTAAATCTCCATATAAAGTTGCTTAAACTTTAGTTGAATTCATTCCTCACCCTCACCCCTCTTAGTTAATCCTAAAGCCCACAGCAGGAGGACAAATCATTAACCTAAGGAACAAACAGAGCAAATTGTAGCTTAGCTAAAACTTAACTGTATCCTGCTTGAACAACCCCCTGGGAAATGTGAACCTTGTGACATTTTCATAAAATTCCAAAATGAGGTAATGTGGTTGCCATGGTTACTTGTACATGTCTAAAATCCCAGTGCAAGTTTCTCTCAGAGTTGACATTATCTGACTTTGTGTCGTATTGTCATCCTCCAGATGGAAATAAATCTGGTTTGTTCCAATGTTCTCAGCCTCTTCTCACTAATCTGCTATAACACTACCAACTACAAAAATGATGTCCCTCTTATTTCTTTTTTTTTCTTTCTTTTTTTGTGGTACCAGGGATTGAACTCAGGACCTGGCGCTGGCTAGGCAGGCGCTTATGCTGCTGAGCTAAATCCCCAGCCCCTGACCCTCTTGTTTCTTTGCGCTTACTACAGACAGGACACCAGCTAGATTCTTCAGAGACATTTTTGTGTTTAGGCCTTATCGCTACCCTTTAGGGCACATGCATCTGTTTTGTTCAGTGCAAGGACTGAAAGACCAAAAGGTTGAAGAAATCAGTGTCAGTTATTTTTCTCATTGTTAAGACAAAATCCTTGACATGCAAAGTTAAAGAGGAAAGGTTTCTTTTGGCTCCTAGTTTGTACAGGTTTCAGTTCATTGCTGACAGCTCCAAAGCAGAGTGGCACAGTAGAGGACATCACAGAACAGCCAGGAGAAGGCAGAAAGCAGCAAGCTATGAGGAGCAGGCACTGGCCCTCTTCCCATCCCTTGCCTTTTAAGCGGACTAGCCACTCCTAGCGCAGGCAGCACTCACGCAGGCTAGCTCCTCCTAGCACTGCACCATGAATCAACCCGCACATCACATTCTTTATCCTAGCAGCACTTGCCCTAGATCCAGCCACCTCCAGAGGGCCCCCCTGAGATAGCATGATGCTTTGGGGGTGCATGTCACCACAAGTCATAACAAATTTGTACTTGAAAAAGAAAAGAGTTTGATCATGAGAAAGCAAGACATGGGTGCCAAGGAGGTTCACAACAGTGTAGTTAAAGAAATAAAAATAAAAATCTTATCCTTTTATTTATTTATTTATTTTAGTCTTCAAGGAAAATGATGCAAGAAGTGACAGAATGGTGGCTGTCAAGATGCACAGAGTAGAATCCGTCCAGGTATAACCTTTTGGATGAACACAGCAAGCACATCTGTGTGTTGGCCATAAGGGCCAGAAACCCTGGGCATTCTGCACCTGTGATATGGATATGGCTTGTTGGAACAAATCAAGGTATCTGGTCCTTGCTCAAAGATCATTTCTATGGGGTGAGAATAATACCCTGTGTGCTTACAAAAATATACTCAAGTCCTAGACTATAGTGAGTGGCGCAAACCCTGGCAGAGAGTGACTCTCACACTCCAAGGAACTCCCAGTTCTGCTCCAGTCAGAAGACAGAATGCCAAGTTAGACTCATTAACCTTCCTGACTTCCTTCCTTCAGCAGAGCATAAGTAAGTGTGACTCTGGAAGTTTCCTGTGCCAGATTGCGGCTCCAGCTCAGTAGCTATAGGCACAAAGCTCTTCTTTTCCAATAGCTACAGGCAGAAAAATGGCAGCAGATTTGAAATTTAAATGACCTCAGGCAATGTGTTGACCTAAATTTTTTGTCAGTGATTTAAGAGGCATTCAATGGCTCTAGGCAAGAACAAAAAAGAGAGCTGGAGAACTCTCCCATGAATAATCTCAAACAACTTTCAAGCCAGATTTTGTCTGAAGGTTCCCGCACATAACGTAGTAATATGGTCTTGAGAAAATCGATGGTACTTCTGAGTTGTAAACATAATGTTGAACTCAAAATAGTGTTGAAGGCTGGGCCCCTCGGCCCTGAGGGCCAGTCCCTAATCAACTCCATGACTGTGGATTCCACACCTTGGCTCAGACACCACCAGCTTGGAGCTGGCTTTGCTTTGTTTCCCCTCTGCATAGGACAACAGATGGCCAGCCAAGCAATGGACTTGTTCCTGGACAGGCAAAAGTCTGGAATAGAAAATTCAGCATGGTTGACTGGAGGAAGAGTCACATCATAGAAGCTGAGGAAAGATCCCCTGAGGAGGAATGAGCCGGAAGAGCCAGTGAGGCTGAGTAGAGGAAGAGCCCCACTGGAGCAAGTCAGAGAAAATCAGGAAGAGAAGAGAGGACAAGATGGAGGAGTAGTGAGCTCCAGAAGCAGGGCTTCTCTAAGACAAGGAGTTGGAGAGAATGGGAAGAACATGGCCTCTGATTCCTGAGCGACCTTCCAGTGGTCATAGGTCGTGAGTGTTCCAGAATAAAGCTGCACAGTGCAGATGCAGACCGTGAGTGTAAGAAGGGCTGCAAGTTTGATCTTCAATCCCAGAGCAGCTTCTCTGGTGGCTTCATACAGCCAAGCTCCCAGAGTTGGTGAGGGAAAGACAGTCACTGGAGATCGTCTTTGCATCTGGAGAGCAGGCTGTGGTGGGGCCCATTGAAATGAAGGGAGTGGTAGTCCCAGATCCAGGACCTGTGATCAGGCACCAGACTCAGCCTGAGGTGACTAGGATTAGAGGTTCCTATCGGTGCTGTGCTCCCACTATTAAAAGGGGACCCCAAACAAAGGCTTTGGATTTGTTATTTCTCAGTTAACCCTGAGAGACACCACTGCAATGGATTAGCCTGTTACTGCCGTAGTTAAATCAATTGCATAAGAATAATCCTGACTTGGTGGACAACTTACTGTCCATGCAGCTGTCTGCCAACTCCACCACCACACCCAGGGAGAGGGACAGCAAGGGCTCCTGACCCAAGGCCTTAGACTGGATCACACTCTGCAAAGACACCTACAACCTGGTAGAAGGAGGCTCTGAGCTTGAATTGGCTCCAGTCTTGTAGTGGAAGGATCATAGCCATAAATGGGATGTGGACACCCATACTACTTAGCAAAGAAGCTACTTGGGAATCACACATACCAGGGCTTAGTTGAATATCTAATCTGTGTTCTCATCTGACTTTTTTTTTTTTTCTTCTGTATTTAGGATAAGGTCTACAGGGCCTTCAGGGTCTCACTACATAGATCGGACTCCTAGTGATTCTCCTGTTTTCATCCTTCCAAACACTGGGATTACAGGTGTGCACCACCACGCCCCATCTCAATCTCCATCTCAGTGCACCCCAGGGATGGGGCTGGCACAGGACTGAACCCCAGGCACTGCACTCTGGTTAAACAGGTGCTTTAGTCCTCCAAGCAACCAGGCCAGCCCCCCCCCCCCTTTTTGTGTGTTTGTGAGTCAGGCTTTCACTATGCAGATCAGGCTGGCTTGAACTTACGCTGTAGCCTGGCCTGGCCTGATACTCACAGTGATCCTCTTGCCTCAACCTCCTGAGTGCTAGAGCTACAGCTGTTGTGTGCCACCATGCCCAGCCCCATCTGACATTTATTGGTTTATGTACGTATCTTGGGTTATCTAGGAATGTGGGATTATATTGTTTTATGTTTTCATAGGTATACAAGGTAGTTACAAATATCCATGTTTTCATTTTGTCTAATGTAATAGGTGTCTGATGCCACTGCTATACATGGAGGCAACTCTTGTGGCAAAACATAGGGACAGAGTCCAAACCACTTACAGTCAACAACGGAAGCAGGAAATTCTCACAATGGACAGATGAAGCTGAAAATTATTCACAGGGACATAACAGCCTACAAAAAAGGTCCATAAACTCTCCTCATTTCTCTATTCTTTAACTCACAGAACACCTCCCCAAAAAGGGAGGAGAAAAGTGAGGGACACATATACTTTTCAACAATTTGCATTTATTCAGATACATAGATCTATAAACAAATAAATACAGATACAAGAAGGAGAGCGGGGAAACAAGAAAATAGAAGAGCCGCTCACCCCTCCTGCTAACTCCCCAGACAGAACAAGGGCTTACAAAAGGAGAAGAAAACAAACGCTAGATCGCAGAGACCTAGGAAGAGTTCTTCGAAGGGATGAAGAAAATAGATGAGCTTAAAAAGGAAATGAATTAGGATCTTCTATCACTTACACTCAGAATGTCTATGGTGAATTTCAGAAAATTAAGAAAAAACAAATCAAACTAACCAAAATAATTCAAATTTGAACGACAGATTCAATAAGGATATGAAATTTTCTTTCATTTTTGAAACTTTCAAAACAGATATCCAATAGCAATGCCTGAAAAAAGTTTAGAATTTATATATTTCAGAAATCTGCAAGCAGGTTTAGGGGCTAGGGGTTTGATCCCTGGGCCTGCCTTGCTGGCCCCGCCCCCAGGGCTTGCTGAGACGGCAATTGAGACTGGGTGTGGTAGTGCATGCCTGTAATCCCAGCGCTTGGGAGGCTGTAAAAAGGTGGATCATTACAAGTCCAATCTAGTAGTGAGACCCTGAACACCCTGTAGACCCTTCCCTGAAATCCAAAAAATAAAAAAAATAATAATAAATAAAATAAAATAAAATTTAAAAATATATCTATATCTATATCTATATATATTCCAGAAATGACCTATATGAAGACACAGTGTCTGATACTGACAACAAAACAATGATTTATGATAAAGAGCTCAAAGAAGCAAATCTATATCTATATCTATAACTATATCTATATCTATATGAGTGGCAAGAACAATTAAGGCTAATTGGAGTTACAGAAAACCTAGATTACATGGCTGTATTCAAAAACACTCTCACAGAAATTGTAGAAACTTTCCCACATATAAGAAAGAAAAGATTTTAAAATACAACTAAATGACACTTATAGAACTCCAAACTTCTCTTACTAAGTGCACCAAGGAATATCCTCGTTAAATTCACAGATATCCAGCACAATAAAACTCCTGGAATTTTAAAGGTAGCCAGAGAACAACAAAAACATTACGTATAGTGGTAAATCAATTGGAATCACAGCAGACCCCTTAACACGTAGCCTGAAGGCCAGAAGATCTAGGCACGAATTATTTCAAACACTGAGACCAAGGGACTTCCAACACAGATTACTTCCTCAGCAAAATTATCTTTCAAAATAAATGGAAAAATAAGGTATTTTCTTGGAAAAGATGAGCTCAAAATATGTAAAAACTAAACCAGCTCTAGAGAAAATATTCAAGAATATTCTCCACAGAAATAGGTTGGACATACCTGAAAACACAGAGGAAGCCAACTCAAAAAAACACCAGAAAAAGTGAAATCAGTGCTACACTGGCCAATAAAAAGATAATGGTAGTAAATAATTGATATATCTTAGTAATATTTCTCAATATAATGGCCTCAATTCTCTACTCAAAAGACATTGACTGGCAGGCTGGATTAAAAAACAGAATCCAACATGCTGTTGTATTCAAGAAACTCATCCAGCCCTAAAAGATATTCGGAGAGTAAAAGTTAAACAATGGAAAACACCATTCCATGTACTTGGACCCTAAAAACAAGCGGGGGTAGCAATTCCCATATCAGATATGATAAACTTCACTCAAAGAGACAAAGAAGATCACTACATACTAGTTAAAAGAACAATAAGAAGAGACCACATTGATAATTATTAATGCACCAAATACTAGATCACCTATTTTCATAAATAAAAATTGCTAAAATTGAAAGACCAAATAAGCATTAACACAATTATACTAGGATATTTTTGCACCGTTTTTTCATAAGACACAGATAACTAAATAAAAAACCAATAAAAAAATTTCTAGGTTACACCCAGAAATGTATGGAATATATATATATATATATATATATATATATTCAAAATACCAAAATATGGTACTCTGCCCCTCTAAGACACAGTGTATATCCTTTTCAGAGCACATGATACTTTTTCCAAATAGATCACACACCAGTGCACAAAGCCTGCTTAAATAGATACAAAATAACTGAAATCACCCCATGTATTCAACCACTGTGCAATGAAAATAGGCATGAACAACAGAAGAAATTTTGGACAAGAGAAAATCTCCTGGAAGATTAACAACACACTGTGGTCCTAAACAACCAATGGGTCACAGAAGAAATCAAAGCGTGACAATGACTATCCAGTTCAACAACTGGGACACCGAAAGCAGTTCTAAGAGGACAAGAATCAGTTCAATGCTCAGATGAGGAAAACAACAGGCCCAAATAAATAACCTCATGAGAATTCTTGTTTTTTTGATTTTTTTCACTATCCAGTTGAGGCTGACCGTGCCCTTACTTTGTAGCCTAAATAGGCCTTAAATTTGCAGCAATCCTCCTCCCTCAGCCTCCAGAGTGCTGGGATTACAGGTGTGTGCCATCCTGTCTGGCCCAAGAAAACTTAAAACTTTTGAGAAATGATAACAAACTGCCCCAAACCTAAATTAAGGAGGGAAATTATAAAGACAAGACAAAAATCAATGCAATTGAGTCAAAAAAAGTAAAACAAACAAAATGAAGTGAAGAGCTGGTTCTTTGAAAGAATAAATCAAATAGATAAACCTTTAGCAAAGCTGACCAAGAGAAAGAAAAGACTCACCTCAATGTAAATAGAAATGACAAAGGTGAAATTGAAACAGACTCTGTCAAAATCCAGGCGATAATAATTACTTTGGAAAATTATATTCCAGCAAATTGGCAAATTTTGAAAACATGGACAGATCCACAGACACATACAAACTACCAAAACTAATCCAAGAAGACATAAATATGCTTAACAAGCCAATAACAAGGGATGAAATAAACTCAGTGATAAAAAATCTGACAACTAAAAAAAAAAAAAAATGTTCAGGATGTGTACTTTTTTTTTTTTTTAAAGAAAAACAGTGCTTAAGAAAAGACAGATGATGCCAGAGTCTGGACTCTGAAAGATTTAGCAAACGGAAATCATACTTGGGACATAAGCAGGAAAGACAAGTAAACCTTCATTAACTAGAGTAATACAGTAACATAACATAGGGAGAGGAAGCCTGATGAATAAGATCAATTGTCAGAAGGACTTGGTAGGAGGGTTTGGAGTTATGGGAAGATTTAAATAAAAAATCTGATTTTGCAAAGTATGACTGATGTAACATTGAAATCTACCCCATATTTTCCCAGTGGGAAGCATTCCCCATATCTAAATTACCCATACACAGTAATCTTGAGTAATCATTATTTTATGCTATTATACTTGGAACTCCAAGTTAAAAATTCCAGGTTAGTATAAAGTATTCTAACTAGTAGAATAAATTTTTCTGTCTTTCTTTCTTTATTTGGTTGTTGCACTATGTTGTATGAAAAAGTATGCTGCACTATTTTCTTCATTTATTTGGGTCTCACTATGCAGACTTGTGGTGATCCTCCTGCTTCCAGCCTCCCCAGGGCTGGGATTACAGGTGCACACCACTATGCCTGGACTGTGGCCAGCTCAGCTGGCCCTGGGGACTGGGCTGGCACTGCATGTGGTGCTGGAGATTGAACTGTGGTTCCTGAGTTTGTCTAAGCTTCCCTAACCAGGCATTTTAGTCCACTGAACTATCTCGCCAGCCCAATAGCTGCCCATATATTTTCCAAACTATGTTTTCATGTTACTCTACTTTTATGTTAATATGATTAGTTAGTTTATTAACTAATTCCTTTTTTGACAAAGGGTCCTCTTTTATAGTTTAGGTTGGTTTTGAAGTCACTACATGGGGCAGGCTGGCCTCTAGCTCACAGAGATCCTCTTGCCTCAGAACTTTAAGTGCTGGGATTACAATTGTGCACCACCATGACCCACTTATGTTATTGTTAAAAGCAATCGTATCGTGGACACTGTATCTGAAAAGGAGAGAAATTCTTTTATAGACACAAAACATTCTTTATTTATTGCAGCAAAATAGCTGGCTTTTCCTGAAAACTAAAAATATATCTAAGGGCATAGTATAAAAGGCACTGATTCATTTTGGTAGTAAACTGATATGTAATAATTACATACTTCACATTGTTTAGTTATCAGACATTGTTTAGTTTAGCAATATAAATACATTTTTCACCTGAGTTTACTGAACTACATTTAACAAGAGCTTTTAAAGATTCAACCAAGGAACACTAAACTGCGCCTGAGGCAGTAGTTAGCCCTCACCCACCTATCCTGCGGGTGACTTTATGACATGAAGTTTGGTCCTGGCATCGCGCTGAATTAGTGGATCTTCACTTCAAGAGCGAAGCATTTACAAGGAATCATTCCGCCACAGTGGTTCTTTCAGGAAGAATACAAAGACGTTGTGTGCACAGCGTTGCTATTAAGTTGAGCATAACAGAGTAGGGAAAAGGTCACTTGTTTACACCGAACTAGTGTCACAACTATTAATTCACTGTTGCTTTTCAAACTGCTAGAGAATCTTAAAGAGGAGTCGTTTCCATTCCCATCCCATCTGGGGTCGGCTGTTGTAGATGTTAAGTTTGCATCAGAATCCATCAAGTGCTGGGTTCTCAGCGTGCAGCTTGGAGAGCAGAAGCCGAACACATACCTGGTGCTTACCATCACCTACTTTCAAGTGGCAGGGACGGGGCCTGAGGTGGCTGCCAGGCAAGGTGAGTGAGGGCTGGAGGACGATCTGTCACACCCTTTTCCCATGTGGAATAAAGCCCTACTCTGACACAGTAAATAAAGTGGGAGGGCTTCCTTTGTTAATTAATGAAAGGCCCTTAATTTCTCTGTCTTAGAAGATTGTCAAACATTTAGTTTCAGGCAAAGATTATTTTTTAAACAATAAATATGCTTTTACAACCATTACCGTTTCTCAGGACGTTATTCTCCTTTGTGTTGTTTTATGCACATTCTGTATAAGCCGCAAGCCTATAGACAAATAGCTCTTTAATTCTGTTTATCTCTCAACCAATGAAATTTTTTTCATTTCCAAAGTTCCTAGAGCCAAATGTAGTGGCGCATGGCTGTAATCCCAGCACTCGGGAGTCTAAAATAGGAGGATCACCTCAGGCTGGAGGGCAGTGTGGGCCATTGGTCAGTTTGAAGCCAGCCTGGACTACAACTACAGAGTGAGAATATATATATATATATATATATATATTTCTTGTGTAACTGGGGTTCTGTTCAGAAAGGCCTATGTCTACATCTTCAAGAGTTCTACCTAAGGGCTAGCCTGATAGCTCGGCAGACTAAAGCACTTAGGCAAAACACAGCAGCCGGGGTTTGATCCCCACCATGTAGTGCTAGCCCTGCCCCCGGGGCATGCCATGACCCAGCAATTGAGCCTGGGCATGGTAGCGCACGCTTGTAATCCCAGTACTTGCGAGGCTGAAAACAGGAAGATCAGTACGAGTCCCATCTACATAGTGAAACCCTGAACACCCTGTAGACTGTAAAAAAAAAAAAAAAAAAAAAAAAAGAAAAACAAATCACAAAAAGAGTTCTACCTAGATAATATTCCAGCATATTGTTTCTGTTGAACATTTAGATCTTTGATTTATTTTGATTTTATTCTAGCACATTGTAGGAGGTATGGGTCTACATAACAATCATTCATATTCCTTGAGCTCAAAGACACTGTCACTTATACTTTCATACTCCATTTATATTTGAGATTATTATAATATACATTACAGAACAAACATTAAAATGGTGCATAACATTTTAAAAAGGAAAGAAGTAATGAAAAGGACAAAAGGAGAAGAGAGAAAGAATAAAAAGGAAGAAAAAACCTGTTGAAATGATTTTTACATTCGAAAATATCACAAAATTAATTTGTTAATTGCATTTTCCTTCTTATTCTGGGCATAACAAATTGTCTAAACCCATACAATTAGATACAGAAGAGAATTTTGAAGAAAGACATAGCACAATGTATTAGTTTATACAAAATTTTGGCTCTACGTAAATAATACTTTTTGATCATGTCATCTTCAAGTTAGGATTTGGATGACTATGCAAGGAAATAAGAACAAACCCATACTTCCTACAATGTGCTAGAATAAAATAAAAATAAATCAAAGACCTAAATGTTCAACAGGAACAATATGCTGGAATATTATCTAGGTAGAACTCTTTTTTGGTACAGTCTACTGGATGTTCACGGTTTCACTATGTAGATCAGACTCATACTGATCTTCCTGTTTTCAGCCTCGCAAGAACTGGGATTACAGGCGTGCGCTACCATGCCCAGGCTCAATTGCTGGGTCACGGCATGCCCTGGGGGCAGGGCTAACACTACATGGTGGGGATCAAACCCCGGCTGCTGTGTTCTGCCTAAGTGCTTTAGTCTGCTGAGCTATCAGGCTAGCCCTTAGGTAGAACTCTTGAAGATGTAGACATAGGCCTTTCTGAACAGAACCCCAGTTACACAAGAAATAAAAGCAAGAATAAAAAAACAAAATTATATCAAGTTAAAAATCTTCTGAAAATTGGAAGGAACAACAGAATGAAGAGTACTTACAGAATGGGAAAAAAGTTGCCAGCCACTCCTCAGAAAGATGATTGTTATCTAAGATATATGAAGAAGTAAACAAATTAACCCTCCCCCCAATAAAAGGTCAAATCAACAAATGGACATGTGAAATGAATAGACACTTCTCAGGAAAGTACCAATGGGCAAGAAATATATGAAAAAATGTTCAAGATCTTTAGCTATTATGAAAGGGCAAACTAAAACTACAATGAAATTTCATCTCACCCATCAGGATGACTACCATCAAGAAACACAAACTAAAAACGCAGATGAGGATGTCAGGTAAAAAAAGAACCCTTCTATATGGTTGTTGGGGATATGAAGTAGTAAGCTACTATGGAAATCAATGTGGAGATTCCTCAAAAAAGAAAAATGGGACTCTCACATGATTCAGCTAGGCTACTTCTCAATACATTCCTGAAAGAACTAAAATCAGATTACCACAGATACATCTGCATACTCGTGTTTATTGCAGTGTAATTCGTAACAGTCCAGATGTGCAAACAGCCTAGGTGCCCATCAGCAGATCAGCGGATGCCAAGGATTTGGCACATACCCAGCCTCGTGCTACCCAGCCATAAAGAAGAATGAAATCCTGTATTAGCAGGAACATGGATAGAATTGGAGAACATATTAAGCACAACAAGCCAGTTTCAAAAAGGGAAATATCACATAATTTCGCTCATATGTGGAATCTAAAAAACAGAAAGGAAAAAGATGACATGAAAATAGAAGGGACACAGTGAGTGAAGAGAAAGGGAATGGGTGCAGGAGGGCGAGCAGGGTAACGTGGGGGTTGGCAATGATCAATGGATGCTATATGCATGTAAAAATATGCCAACACGAATGCCACTATTTTTCTACAACTAATAGACATTTAGGTAAAAATCAATCAAACAAAAATGATTTCAAAAGTTAGAAATCAGAAGTATATGGGATCTCTGATAAAAAAAAAATCTAACAAGAATTAAGGTCTTGCCTGATTAAATATCTACTCATCCTCTCAAAGGAAGATATTCCTTTCTTCTTTTTAAAACTTAAGAATTCTGTCCAGAAAGTTTAAATATGTGCAGAGTAAGGATTCAAGTCAGGCTGTTTCCAACACACATCCCAGCTTTCTGACCTTGCCACTCACTTATGAAGCCTTTAGTACTAGACCCACTTTCAAAGGGAGTACCTCCTTGACCCCCGGTTGCCAGAACTATCTAAAATGTGAACATGCAAGTCCTAGGGTTATACCAGCAATGCATTTCAGCAGCCATGAAAATGATTTGAATCTAGTAGCTGGCAATGGAATAGGCAAACAAGGAGCATGGCTATTTCCAAAAGACTAAACATTTTTTTCTGTTCTTGAGGTCTTCAACTGGGTAGCAAGTGATTAACTGCCAATGCTGGGGCATTGTTTTCAGGGAAAGGATTCTCCTGCAAGAGTACAGATATCAATAAGCTCTCTCTCTCTCTCTCTCTCTCTCTCTCTCTCTCT
>NW_004524581.1:1603581-1635311 GCF_000260255.1 Octodon degus | reverse complement strand
CTCTCTCTCTCTCTCTCTCTCCTTCCCTCTCTCTGTCTCTGTTTCTTCTTTCTTTCTCTTTCTTTCTTTCTTTCTTTCTTTCTTTCTTTCTTTCTTTCTTTCTTTCTTTCTTTGTTTCTTTGTTTCTTTGTTTCTTTTTTTCTTTTTCTTTTCTTTTCTTTTCTTTTCTTTCTTTCCTCATTACATGAATTGAATTCATGACCCTATGCTTGCCAGATACATGCTTGTACTGTTGAGCTATATCCTTGGCCCTACCAATTACTTTTAAAAGAAAAATATTTTTGTTTTGAAAATTTAGCTCTATAAATCAATTCATTCATGGGATAAACAATGCAAAGGTAAGTGATTAATTTGACTTATTCTCTTTAAGAATGCTGTTGTTTCAAATTTCACGATATTGATGATACCCTGTCCAAATCACATATTTGTAAAGTTGAAATGAACTCCTTAGAGGTCCTGAAATTATTCTGCTTTAATTTCATAATTTACTTTAATTAAAAAACAAGAAAATATAAATTTTGTTCCAGCAAAATAAACTCTGCTATAGTTCAGAGACTGATTACTTTTCTTTTTATACTTTTTATTATAATTATTATTATTTTAGCTTTGAGAATCAAATTCAGAACCTTGTGCTTGCCAGAGAAAATAGGTAGCATATTTCAAAACAGTAATAACAACTTTTCTCTGTAATTAAACTCACAGAAGTTAATAAAACTAGCTATTTTTTTTTAAACAGGGTCCCAGTACATAGCTCAGACTGATAGTGATCCTCCTGTTTTCAGCCTCCCCAGTGCTGGGATTACAGGTGTATGCCACCACGCCCTATCTTGGTGGCCAGCTCAGTATGCCCAGAGGCAGGGTTGGCATTACTCTTACTTGCTTCATTAAAGAACAATTGAGATAGAATCTCCAAACCGTTATAAAAGTTCTAAATTTCAAATTGCAACTTTCACCTTTGGACGTATTTCTAATCTTCCTTTGGAACACTGAAGCAACAATTAATAAGATATCTGACAACCCTATTCTTACCCTTTAGTCTCAGTTTTACCCAGAGAAAGATAATCTCAAGAAGTCATTTGCTTAACAGCTTTACGCTCAACATAAAATTGGATAAGAGGAATGCAGATTTTCTCAGGTACTTCCATTTTCTCTGAGAAGGCAGAGATAGAATTGAGGTGAGAACCTGGAACAAGTCTTTGCTAGAATCCTTTGGAGTTTCCTGACACAGCCCCGGCATCCTGCCATTCTGTATCCGACTTGCCTTTGGGTTGCCCGTGCTCCCGTGCTCACTCTCACCCCAAGGTCTAGCCATCTCATGGTTGGTCAAATTGGATTCTATGCCCCCTCTCCTCCTCAACTTCCACTTTCCAGCCTCTCTGCAATCTTTCTGGTTCAGAATTCACCAATGCACATTTTTCCTATTGTGTAAAATTATTCTGTTAAAATTTATCACCTACAGCCCATCTAAACACATCACTCCTCTGCTAAGAACACATCTGTTATTTGTCCAAGTCCCACAGATTAAAATCACACTTCTTAGTAGAGGCTACAAAACTCTTTTGTAAGCCAGACCCAATTTATTCTTCTAGCTCTAGTCCCAATACTCCACTCAACACATTTTTCACTTATTGCCCCAGTAGACTCACCAACCCCACAGGAATTCTGTGTCTATATCTTTGAACCTGCTATTCCTTTGCCTGGAATTTTCTGCTCCATTTTTAGTTCTCATTTCTAAAAGCTCAATTAACATTACCCCACTTCTGAAATTTCCTTCCATTATCTAGTCAGGACATATGCCCTTTGTCATTTGCTCTATTGAATTTAGCTCTTTTATTCATGATTGCATTTTATAACCCAATTATACAACAGTTGTACATAGGCTTCCCCAAAGTAAAGTGGGCTGGGAAGCAGTTTTAAAGCTGTGTTTCTCCCAAGGCCTAACACATTAGCTTGTGCACAGTGCCCTCTCCACAAATGCTTACGGATAAGAGTAGTAAACCACAGTATGGGTGAGTCTTTTAACCATTTTTCTTGTCATATCACATAACACATCACTTTCTGTGGGTGTTTACCATCCATGAAGGACAGAACTCAGCTCTGTGAAACTGCTTAAAAGTTTACTTTGTAATTCTATTTTCTCCTTGAGAAAAGCATCCTCTAAGACCAGAGGCCACTTTCATCTGATACTCAAGGAGCAGGTTTGCTTTGGTTTTTAATCCACACCAATAGACAACAGAATAGAATAACTAGTATTAAATGGTTATTATTATTATTTTAAATACAGGCAATATGGGATGTTACTGAAATAAGTGGTTCATTTGAGCAAAGTAATTAGTTTTAGGTCAACTGTATATAGAAAAAATGATCACTGAATTGTCATTCACATGTTCACTTGGCCAGCTGTTCTTACGGTATTTATTTAGTGCCAACTGCATTCTAAATACTGGTTGCAAATGCAAGGTTGAATATGTGCTTCCACATACCTAGGGCTCCCTTTGTATGTGAAAGCACTCAGTGTACTAAATCAACCAAGCATTCTTTTGGGAAATCCAATGCAACAACAACAACATCTCAGTTCATAAAACAAAATGGTTTCATTTGAATATCTTAATACATAATTCATGTTCCAATTCAAGATACTTATGGTTTCTAAAATACAAATAAAAACAAGCCTATACCACCAGCAAGAGGGAGTACATAACATCCGCAATAGTAATGGGAGATGTTCTTATAATTAAATACTTTGCAGTTGCAGGAGTCATGAAGCATTTCATGGGCCACACACCTCTTTTTTAGGCCATCAGCCAAACATGCATCACTAAGCAGGGCCATGTGCAGAAAGCTGTTCAATTCAGCAGCCTAAGAAGGGTCATTTTTCATTTTTCACCTCTGAATCTGCATTAACATTTTTCAATAATAAAATTTCAGAAGGGTTCTACATGTATTCCAAAGTTTCTGTGTGATCAGAATTATCATCATATGAACTTAATTATCAAAGGTAGGAGAATGAAGATGGGGGGAAGTGGAAACATTCACTATAAAGCCTTCATGGCTAGGTTGCAAATCCCAGTAACTATTGCTTGGATGATGTACTGGTTTTTTAATATGCAACAATAAATTTCAACCTGTGACATCATCCCACTGCTGTGTCCCAAAATAATCTAAATTCACTTTATGGTCTTTTATTGTCTTCTGAACCTTTTCAAATTCAAGTTATTTTTTGCCTCTCTCCTGAACGGCTCAATCATGATTCTTAGTTCTAACCCTCTTCTTCAGACTTCCTGTGTTATCTGTCACTGCTGTCTTCTTGATTCTAGAAATCACCTCCATTACTCATTTTTTCACCATTTGAGAACTTCTATTTCTCTTCTATGATTGTTTTCAGAAACTATATTCTTATTTAGAAAAGCATATCTCAAGCTTTAATGAGCATATAAATCATCCGGGGACCTTATTAGAGCGCATGTTCTTATTCCGGGGGCCTGGACTGAAGTCCCGGATGCTGCATTCTCAGAAATTCTTCTGTGTGGATGATGATAATGATGCTGACCTGTAGACTGCACAGCAAGTAGCTGCAATCCAGTCACGCAGTCCTCACTACAATAGCTCCTAGACGCATGCAGGTACTGAACACTGAAAATATGGCTAGTCCTACTTCTTTTGTTTTGTATATACAAACTACACACTAGAGGTCAAAGGTACAGTAGGAAAAAAACCCTAAATGTTAAATCTCAATATTTTTAAATGTGTTGCACCCTGATGATATTTTTATATGTTGTATTAAGTAAAGCATAAAAATTGCACGTGCTTATTTTTACCTTTTAAATATACAGGAGAGAACACTTAATGGTATCTGTGGTTTGCACTTTATTTCTACTTGTCAGCATGAGACATGCCACAAGCTAATAAGAATCAGGAATCAGGGCCTCTCCCATAATTGGCAACTTCCAAGGTGGGTGGTGGGATACAGCAAAGCTCGCATTTGTGGCTTCGTGTTACTTTTCTTAAATAGAACTTTCCAAACCCCAAAATTCAAAGCTTCACAAAGCTTGACTCTGCCTTGAAGGCTGCGGGTGGGGAATTTCACTGCTCAAGCTTCAGCCCTCCGGAGGGCGCAGGGACAGCTGCCCTCCCTGCCTGCGGTTCCTCTTCCTTTCCAAGTAGCACCTCTGAGTCACTGCCTTGTAGTCATCGCATCATCATACCCCTTTATTTTGCCTGAAAACTCTTATTTGCAGTAGGTTTTTAATCTCTGGGGTATCTTCTCCTGCTGTTCTCCCAGCCGATGGCTCAGCTGTTCCAGGTCTATAGAAATCCTACTTATTTTCTCAAAGCAATCTCAAGACACAGCTAAAAAGCATCTGACAGTTTCCTGTCCCAGTGGTTACTCACTCCAGCGCATCTCAGTGAATGCCATCACCCCGGGTTGTTTCAGGCAATATTGTCATTTGAAAGTTGATCTAAGCTTATCCTACCCTGGACCGCTCTCCTCCCTTTTTATAGCAGCTCCTCAAATAAATTATTCCACACTGGGCTTAATTAACAGACACCCTTATCCCATGTATTACTGAGGATTTCGATTGAAGAAAAACACAACCAAATCAAATGCAAAACAGACAGGCCACATCATAGACATAGTGAATTCTCTTGTGATCTCACTGTGAAAAAAAATTATCTAATGTTCTCTTACACATTCGTTGAGGCACACCAGAAAGATGGCATGGCGCACCTGTTTCTTATGTCAGCTTTGTTTCCTATGGCCGGCCCTCCCCAGGGCCCAGTTTCAGCTAAATCACAACCTGTCTGTCTATGCCAGCGCAGCTCTCTCCACTCTGGCTGTGACCCCCGGTACTCATGCTGTGTCATCTTTCCTACATTTTGGAAAATGTACTATGTACTATGATGTACTATGTAGTGGATGCCGTTCCCATGACCGGCTCCTCACTAACAGCACACGTAAGGAGCCATGCAGGCTTTTCCCCCTGGAATCGGAGCTCTGTGATTGTCTTGCTCTTCATTATCCTCAGCAACATCTTTAATGAGTAAATGAATGTTAAAAGGGGAGCCTCAGTACTTCAGCCAGTGCCCTCTAGCTCTACTTGTTTTGCATTATAAGAGAATCACTTTTCATGTCACTGTGTCTTCCAAGAGCTCCATTACCCATTTAGTCATTCCTTGCTATCTGCTATAGTTAATTGACTGTCTAAGCCATAATTGTGCTCTCTCTCTCTCTCTCTCTCTCTCTCTCTCTCTCTCTCTCTCTCTCTCTATCTCTTTTTCTTGAGACAGGGTCTCACTATGTAGCCCAGGGTGGCCTTGAATTCACAGTGATGGTCCTCAGCTGCCCATGTGCTGGCATTATAGACATGTACCACCACACCCAGCTGTAATCTTTACAGAATTGTTTTTTATTTCAGCTTTTTCCCTTAATAAATAGTAGGCTAAGAAAAGTTGTGCTACAACTCGCATACATTTAAGTTTGAAATAGTGTATGATAGTTAAGACCATTGGTATCAGATGGCCCAGTCCAAACACTGACTTACCGGGCTGTCTCATATTTGACTGAAGATGTAAACCTCATCAATTTTTAAGCATCTTTTTTTCCTTGCATAAACTGGGTACAAAACCAGTATAACCACATAGGAATTTTTGATGAATATTAAGTAGTACACAGAAAATGCCTAGTAGGATGCCTGATATATAACAAGCTTTTCATAGATGCTTCAGTTTTATATAGCAATAAAAGCACCAAGCAGAATCCTTGAATATAAGCTTAATAATTGATGAATCAACCAACCTAGATTTTTAACGTTAGAACACACTGATAAACTGGTTTCTAAATCAGTTTATTAAGTTCACATTGCATCTGAATTGTCTGCTACTCATTTGTCATGACTTGCCTCTAGATGTCCCCCCAAGCCTCCTGTGGTCATAGGTGAGGAGTTTTCAAGGTGGCTGGATTACAGCATGTGGATGTGGATTAAGGGTGTGATACTAGGATTAAGGGTATGTACAATGGAAGCCTCACCCTGGGTATGGAGGGTATCAATCACTCGTTTTACAGCCTGGATAGAATGTGAAGGATGAGAGGGAATGCAGGATTGCTGCTGCTGCTGCTGCTGCTTGCTGCCTTCTTCTCTGCCATGCCATGTAGGGTTTCTCTTCTGTAATGTCCCTTTTCCATGCCACCTTGCCTTGGAGCCAGCTGACTATGGTGTGAAAGCCCTACCAACTGTTAGCTGAAATAAATCTTTACTCCTTTAACTTTGAATGCTAAGTATTTTTGCATCAGCAATGAGAAGAGTAATCAAGATACCATTTTTATGTCATGATATACATGAATTCGACAGCTTATCTATGTAATCAAACTTTATTTTCATAGACATACAAGTGAAAAATATATATCTCAAGGGCATAGTGGCAAATGCCTATCATCCTAGCTGCACAGGAGGCTGAGGGGGGAAAATCCAAGCCTAGGCAACTTAGTTTCTCAAGATCATTTCTCAAGATAAAAAAGGTCAGGGGGATAGCTCAGCAATCAAGTGCCTTGGTAAGCATGTAAATAACCCCGGGTTCAATTCCCAATACTTCCGGGGGAAAACAAGAATATTTCTTTTCTTCTTTTTTCTTTTTTCCCCCCTCCCTCCCACTCTCTCTGTCTCTCTCTGTCTCTGTCTCTTTATCTCTCTCTCTCTCTCTCTCTCTCTCTCTCTCTCTCTCTCTCTCTCTCTGTCTCTGTCTCTCTCTCTCTCTTTCTTTTCTTTTTTGTTTCTTTAGCTCCTCAGCTATTTCCCAGCTACCTGCTTTGCTCTGGTCTTGCTCAGATTGCTGTGGTTGGGCTCTTGCAAATGTTGCTAGCTTAGGTACGCAGCTAAACATCAATACCAGATGTGAAGATTCTTACAGGAGGCCTCAGTAATTTTTAAGAAGCAATAAAAAACAACTTAGTGGTCATCTCTTTGGATCTGCACTATATATCGAGTTTTTTCATTCTCAGTGGACCTTCTCGTCAAATCCCACAAAACACAGGGAAAAGACTCTGACATCAGAACCCTTCAGATGGAATGTTTGCCTTTTGCATGCATGTGCGCTTCAGAATAGACCCCAGTTTGAATGTTAGATGTTCAGAAATACCTGCTAGAGGGCAACAGGGGAATTCAGAGCTGCTAGCTTCCAATGGGTTCTGAATCCCCTTTGTGTATGTGCTCATTTCGCTCTTCTCCATCCCGCCTTAATGCCTGGCCAGCTGAGATAACAGGCTGTGGGGAGGACAGGGCTCCTACATCTAGGGCCACGTATACCTTAGTCTTCCTTGCCTTAAGAGTCTAAGGAGTGCTGGTGAGATGGCTCAGTGGTCTAAAGCACCTACTTAGAACAGGCTAAACTAAGCAAAGCACAGGGACTGCGGTTCAATCCCCCAGCACCACATGCCAGCCAGCCCTGCCCCCTGGTGGGCTGAGCTGGCCACACACACACTAAATAAATAAATAAATAAATAAATAAATGTTTTAAAAAAAAAAAAAAGAGTCTAAGGAGTGAGGTCAGTGTTAAGGCTTTTTTTTTTTTTTTTTTTTTCCAGAACTGGGGATAGAACCCAGGTCCTTGTGCTTGCCAGGGAAGCACTTATTCCACTGAGCCATCTCCCCAGCCCTAGCATTAGGCTTGCAACAAGGATTTTTAAAAATACACAGAGATGTGTGTGTGTGCGCGCACATGGGCGCGCTTGTGTGTGTGTGACCAGCTCAGCCCACTGTGGGGCGGGCATGCACAGCACGTGGTGCCACAGATTAAACCTCGGTCCCTATGCTTGCCTAAGCAGGCTTTTAGACCACTGAGCTATCTCATCGTCCCCACAGAGAATTTAATAAAGGGAAGGGAGTTCAGCTTTTCTTTCACACATGCTCCCGGGCCTTCTTAATCCAGCACCAATCTCCACGACTTCTCTGCCTCCCTTCCGTCCAGTGCACTAGGAGCTTACCATTTTGTTACCTTGTTATAACATGGGTGTTTGTGTGGTAGCCTCTTCGATCTTAGTAGTTTTTATTCCCAAAATGCCTGGTGTGATGCTTTGCACTCATAAAAGACAGTTTAAAGGCACAAGGTCATGGCCCTTGTAACAGTTGAATGTGCACAGAAATATCTATCTATCTATCTATCTATCTATCTATCTATCTATCTATCTAAATTACTATAGCAAAATAGCATATAACATGTAAGGTCAGGATGATTATATATTTACACTTAAAATTAGATTTCTTTTCTTTCATTATTAAAATGTATGTGGTAGAGGGTCTCACTATGCAGCTCTGACTCCTAGTGCTCCTCCTGTTTTCAGCCTCCCCAGAACTGGGATTACAGGCATGCACTACCATACCTCCATGGCCAGCTCAGCATGCCCAAGGGTGGGGCCAGTACTGCAGTACTTGGGATTGAACCCTGGTCCCTGCACTTGCCTAAGCAAGTGCTTAGTCTGCTGAGCTATCCCGCAGGCCTTAAATCAGATTTGTATAGATTGTGTTTGTGTACAGAATTCTTAGTGGGTTTATACATTGTGAAATTTTTATTCAAGAACATATTTCTGTAATATATGCTTTCTATAATATATGCTTTCAAAACTGGTTCTCTGAGCTATTTAAATGTTTTCTTTTTACCAATTTTTCTAAACTGATAATATAAAATTGTTGAAGCAAGAATACAATTTGTAAGTGGGTGCTACATCCAGAACTTGATCCCCTGACACATGCTGTGGAGTGTAGAACACGTGGAGAATACCACGCTGCTGCTGGCTGCATCAGCAAACCAACTGGAGCTGAAATACTTGGTACCGTATACCACTGTGCCCTGCAAAACGAAGCCACCAATGGGACCTGAACTTGGGCTTTCTCTTCCTAGTAAAATGAAACTTGAAAAGAGCCTGAATGCATTTGTATAAGTAAAAGACCAGAAGATAGATAGCCTGGAAAAGAGGCACAGTAAATATCCTAGCATGGTATTACTGCGCTATAGCCATAGATGAAGGAGCACAATAAAGACATAGACAGATAAAAAGCAACACACACACACACACACACACACACACACACACACAAACATCCTAACCTGCCTCTAGGAAATAACCGAGGAAAGCCTTTCTACAGATCGGCCCTTTCCAATTTTACTATGAAAGTAAGACTTGAAGGTAGCAGACAACCTGTATGAACCAAGCACGAAACATAGAAAAAGAATCATATTAAGATTTAAACTCGGAAATTCATCAGCCTCTCAGGCTGTGGGCACTGAGGAAGCCACTTGGAATGGTTGACCTCTGGCAGATCTGAACACATGATGTAAAGAAGTAAGATGAACAGGCTTCCCAGGAACTCTTCTCTGAGGTACTTTAGTGCCATTTGTCTGGCGCCCTCAGCTGTTTGCTAATTGAGAGAAGTCAAATCTGGCTTCCAGTAGAAGTGGCACCCGGCAGATGCCGGCGGAGAAGCACGCATTTCCCGCGCTGCCTGGCAGAGATGGCGCTCACACCCTCTGCGTCACGCAGCCCACATCAGGATTTAATGCAGCAAAGCCGTGAGGTGTTTCTTTCACTTAGAGAAACGGGCAATACAAGAGTGGATCATGGATGCATTACTGTTTTATCTTCTTTTTCTCATTAAAATGAATAAAAATAAAAAGAAAAGAAAAAGAAAAGGAGTGTACCGTGGAGTGTGCAGATGAAGAGCCACAAAAATAGCTGGGGATAGGGGAAAGGTTACCCGACCTTGTGTTCTCAAACCACTCCCATCGGTTACTTCTCTTATTTTTACTCAGGCTAATTGTAGAAGATGAGGGAAAAGAATGGGACAGTGAGAGAAGACACAGTGGGAGACCTGAGTGGGGCAATCTAGACTGTAGACTGGAAGCTTGGCTCCATGGCGACCATCCACGTGACCCAGGCACGGTGGCTCGTTGGGGTTGGGGAGAGTCCACAGAGAGAGCAAGGTAAGTTTCCTTGAAGGAAAAGGCTTATGTCACACTTCCATTTAGACTGCTTTTGTGTTTTTTCTTTTCTGGAAGGAAAGCAGTTTACCTTGTGCTCTTGAGGCTAAGGAGAAAAATAACTCAGTACTCTGTCTCAGTTTTAGTTTCCTAGCAGCTAAAACTAAGCTCCCCTGAGTGTCATAAAATTCTTATCTTAACTTTGAACCCTCATATTAAAAAATTGGATCAAACAGTAGTCCATATAGTTCTATTTTATCTAGTATTTGATACTCATGAAGTTTTCTTTCTCCTTCAGATGTTTTATCTTTTCCCAACCTTTACAGAAAAGTATATTTAACAGGGTAGAAGGCAATGCACACAAGCGCTACGAGGAGCATTTTTCTGTCCCGTGGTTTCTTGTCACTCTAGCTCCACCTGTCCCAGCAGATGCAAAGGACCTCTGTGTAAATGCTCTCTCTCTATGCTAGAGTAGCAAAAGTCAGGGTTAATTTGAGCCAATTCGAAATCAGGATCCGCTGTCCCTCTCATGGAGAACTCCTTTAGCAGATAAAGGAGTTCTTTTAGCCTGTCATTGCTCTTCTCCTTTATCATCTCAGTAATAAGGAACAGAACTTAAAGGACAGAGATTGAGAACACAATGAGCTTTATTAAAACCCGTGCTGATTAAGTTGAAAGAGATCTCAATGCTTAGTTGCTTCAAAGTTATTTTTTTTTAAACGAAATGATGCTTTTGTTGGTGATGACAGTAATATGAATGATAGAGTAGTGCTGCAGGTAATTACTTTGTACCAGCGACAGTGATAAGTGCTTAGTACACAGATTTCCACTTAATGCACATGTTAGTGTTATTATTGATAGCATCATATGTTTCCTTTACAAAAATTTCCACTCAGTTTTCACAACTTTTGGTTCTACAAAACAGCTTGAAAATAATCACAGGTATCATTGGAACTTCATTTTACGTGAACAATCAGGGGTTAGCAAATTCTAGTCCTCAGGGAAAACACTGCCTGACTACTCATAGAAATAAGCTTATTGGACTCAGCCACACCAGCTACGTAATACACTGCCTATTTCTCTCTACAACAGTGGGGTCCAGGAAGTGTGACTCTATTTGCCTGCATAGCTTAACACAGGTAGAATCTGATCCTGTATATAAAATCCTTCTCAAATTCTGCAAACTATAGCAGAAATATATTCCTTTGTGGTTAATACTGTCAGGTAGCTATTTAAGCCTAGACTGTAGAATTTTCAATGATATATTTTTATTATAAACAGATGACATGCATGCACATTTCAAACTAAAACATTTCACCTATAGTTGCTATATTTCTCATACTTTTAAATGTCACCCTTGGGTGCATTCCTCATTTCTTCCTTTGCAAACATTTTAATGGATGAGCCAGGTAGGCTGGAGCATTCCTGTAGCTCTAGCACTGAGGACACCCAGGCAGGAGGACTGCCACATATTTGAAGCCAGTCTGGGCTCTAGAGTGTGTTCAAGACCAGCCTTCGCTCTATAGGAAGACACTGTCTCCAAACATGCAAAGGATAACCAAAACATTTTAACAAACTTTTTGAATAAGCTGGGGAGATAGCTCAGCAGCACAAGTACCTGCCTGGCAAGATTCTGAGTTTGATCCCTAATTAAAAAAAAAAAAAAAATTGGGAACAAAAAGTGAAAAAGTAGTACAGAAAATGTCCCTATACCCCATATCAAGTATCTCCTATTAATGTCTTACATATTATAGTACACTGATTATAATATGCCAATATTGATATACTAATATTAACTAATATCTGTGCTTTATTCAAAGTGTGTGTCCTTTCTATTCCAGGGTCTCATCTAGCACTTTATATCGAGTTATGTCTCCTTAGCTGTCATTTGGCTGTTACAGGTTCTCAGACTCTTCTCTTTTTTGAGAGTTTGAGAGTTCTGACAACCTCCTTTCACTTATTGCATAGACTATTCCTCTTTTGTCATCTGTCTGGTATTTTCTCATGATTAGACTGGAGTTCCAGATTTGAGGGAAGAAGATAGAGACAAAAATCCATTTTAATCACATCATATCAATGTCCAGTGAATTTTTCTTGTCGATATCGGCCTTGACCATTTAGTGGAAGCAATGTTGCTAGGTTTCCTCACTGAAAAGTCCACGTCCCTCCTTTGTTCCATATTGGAGTCCTCAGAAAGAATGCACTGTGCCCAGAAAGCACTTGAAGAGCAAGTGGTTTTGCTCCACCTCTTTGAGGATAAAATACGCTCGTAGGTTATTTGAGATGCTGCACAGAGATTTGTCTCTTCTTCATAGCTTACTTATTTTAGTCATTTATACCAATATGGATTCGTGGATATTTATCTTAATATTACATCATAATCTATTTATTTTGCAGTTCACACTGTTCTCACAGTGGCCATTAGGAGCTTTCAGCTGCTTCTTTTTATCACCAGCTTTTCTTTTTAGCACTTTCTACCTTCTCCATAGTACAGTACAAGTTGCTCCACATTCATTTTTGTGTCTCCTGACTTAGCCCCAAAATCATTTCTCCAAGGAGGCTAAATTCCTTTGAATAGAGAATAGTACTGGAAAAGGAAGATTTTGGAGCTATGTGCTTATTGCTGTTGAGATCTTCTTATCTTTCTCCTCCTCCTCCTCCTCCTCCTCCTCTTCCTCCTCTTCCTCCTCCTCCTCTTCCTTCTTCTTCCACTTCTTTGCTATGGAGCTAGGAATGTGCATATTTGTATACTGTAAACCTTGTATATAAACACATCCAAGAGCATTTGAATGTAGACCATCTACATCTCTTTTAACGTACATACTGATGTCTCCAACTCATCTATTACTGCTCAGACCTCAATGAGAAACTAGGCTTCCACCACCTGCCATCCACTTACTTAGCCATTCCATTCCAGTAGACATGTCCAGAAGTAAATTAAACTGTAGTGTCTGTCATCTTTTTTTTTTTGTTAATTCCACATACTTGTTGAAGAGGACAAGATTTTTCATTGCAGTATTCGACAAGAAATGGCATATACAATGCCACATGAAGTTTAAATTTGACTCTGTGCATGAAAGCTGTTGGCTTGAGCATCTTTCATTTAATCTGTCCTTATAGCTGGAGGACTTATTCTGCCATTTTTCTTTCTTAAAAGGTTTTAGTCATCTAGCCACAGTGAAAATGCAAAAGAGAACATTCTTTAAAATTATGGAAATTGGGCTGAGGATACAGCTCCATGGCACAGCGCCTGCCTGCTGAGGTGAGATAGTGAGTTTGGTTCCCAGTGCCTACCAAAATATAGAAAATAAAAGAGTTGGACTGATTTTTCCAAAATTATGATAGCCTTTTCCACTAGTCACATTAAATTTTTGAAAAAACAGGTGAAAGGTTAGAAATATCCATGAACTGCTTGTTTGCCTCAGTAGAATTAAGACAAAGCAGTTTCCCTGGACCAGCCAGATAGCTCAGCAAATAAAGCACTTGCTTAGGTAGACGCAGGGACTGGGGTTCAATCCCCTGCATGCTGTGCTGGCCCTATCCCCAGGGAACACTAAGATGGCAATTGAGACTGGGCGTGGTGGCGTGCACCTCTAATCCCAGGACTTGGGAGGCTGAAAACAAGAGGATCACTATGAGTCCGATTTACGTAGTGAAACTCTATAGGCCCTGTACTAAATACATAAAATAAAATAATTTTTAAAAGAGCAGTTTCCCTTTCATCTTCCTAGTGGCTGTGCAGGAGTGGGTGGAAGGAAAGAGCTAGTATTTCATTTAATGTCTTTCTTAATGTTTTCCATTTGTGTCCAAAGAAGGTTAGTGGTGTTGAAATATGATAGCAAGTGAATCTTATCTAAAAATAACACACCACACTTTAAAAAAACGTGATAAACACATGAGTCACTGGCACTATCCTTATGATTTTGTCATGTACATTAAATTTTAAATATTTGCTCAAAATCACTGTAGCTTTATCAGAACATGTGTTTCAAAAGAATTATAGGAAGAGTGGTCTACAAGTAAACATCATTTTTGTTTTGAAAGATCATCTATTTTGTATTGTTTGCTAGATTTAGAAATTGCATGGCTACAATGAGTATGTTTTAAATACAAAGGTTTGTGCATTCTCATATTTATGGCAGAAAAAGATGATGCAAATTTCCAAAGCTTTTGCTTAGGGCTTGCCCATTCCGCACTCTTCGTCTGTGCAATTTCTCTCTTTCTTCAGGGTCCAGTTTAGGCTGCTCCTTTCTAGGAATCCTACCTATCTCAGACAGCTGACTTCTCTCTTCTGAGAAACAGATAGCTTCATATAGTCTATTGTATTAAATACCAGAAGAGTTTGCATTGATCTATTCATATTAGAAAATAGGAGTTTTATGACACAACTTAAATTTTTAAATGATAGAGTGGCGTCATACTTCACTTCTCCATAGTACTCCTCATCAGGCTGGGGAGATACCTCAGCATTCTAAGAAGCTACCTAGGAGCCCAACTTCCCTAGTTTAATCCCCAGTACTGCATGCTGTGCTGTCCACTGAAACCAGGAATCATGGCGTAAACCTGTAATCCCAGTGCTGGGGAGACTGAAACAGAAGGATCACCATGAGGATGGGCTGCATAGGGAGACCCTGTATCAACAACAGCAGCAGCAACAGCAACAACAACAACAACAACAACAACAACACACTTCATCTTGCTAATCCCACAGAAAATTTTCACATCAAAAGACAAATGTTTGTGATAGCTAACAATTGGGTATGATGAAGTGGAATTTGTACCGTGTAATGCTTTAAGAGTTTAAGAACTTTGAGGGTCTGTGGCAAGTCAGAGAGTTCTTCCTTGGAGAACTGTAGCTAGTAAAAATACTAATGATTTATTCACTAATGGTGCCACCAGCTAAGAGTAAGTTCTCTAATTTTCCCTGTGTTAACTCTCCTACACCTAACCCACTCTCACACTGTTATTTAGTCATCTGTATCTATTTCTTTCTGATAACCTATTTTTATACAATACTTTGGCAGCCCTGGAGGAGAGATGGAACATATATGTGTGCAAAAGTAAGGTGGATTTGGGAGGGGGGAGGTGAGAATTTTATAACTAGACAGATAGGAAAATCTTTCCAAAGAGAAAGAAAATTGGAAGTTTTCACTGCTCATATTTCAAGGAGATTCTGTTTTCTAAAGCCTTAAAGTAAAGTTGAGATTGCCAGGAATTGAGAGAAACACTCCCTGTAGAAATCAATGGAGAAAAGTGGCAGCCAGTTTCTGGGTCAATTTAACTTTCCGCTCTATGCTTTAGCTAGAATTCATTTTTCTTCACTTGTTATGCTTACAAGTGAAGAATAAGTTAAATAAACTCTGTGCCTGCACAGAATCATTTTTATTGTAACATTTTAGGCTTGATTCAAACCAGGTTTGGCTCTAAGACATGATGCTGCAGGATTCATATAATGCTGGGTGGGCTACTTTTCATATCACCTAGGACCTTGGTTCTAGAGGGAATATTTGTCATTTTGGGTTTATGTTATATCCATTCTGTCCTCCTCAGACCACTGGGACTGCTCGCCAGGCTCTAATATAATAATTTTGGGGTAAATGGACATAGTGTAATTCAGGTGACTACCTTCTATGCTGGATTACAGAGGAACCAGATCCTTCTCTGCCAAAAGAGATAGATTGAAGAGACAGTGATAGCAAATGGGCAAACAAAGTAGAGTGGACCCAAGGAGATACAGTTTTCTATATAAAATCTTCATTCAGCAATTCAAAGATGAAAGAAACAGTTGGATATAATTTAGTGTACTATGTATCAATGGGATGATTTCTGTTAATATACATATTCGTATGTCTTTCTTCCAAGGATCTCATGTTTCTTTTGATACCAATTAATTCCCAGGCCTTTTCTCCCAACCTGCTGCTAATTCTATCAGTTCATTTTTCACTTCCTTTGTCTTTACTTGCTAAAGGTAATGTCTTTATCTGTGATCATGAAACTTCCTTATGGCCCTTTCCAATTCTTCCTTCTTGACAAATAATTTGCTTGCTTTTCACAGAATCCCAAGCACCTGGAGTCTTGAGACAATAAGTACAATTTTCAGGGAAAAAAAAAAAATTGCCTCTTCCGTTGAATTTCACCAGGGAGTCTCCAGTTTATTACCTGTTGAAAGCCAGCTTAGAAATTGGTTCCAATATTACTTGCATCTCATGCCTGAACATTTCTTCATGAACCACCTCTCAATGAATCAAAAATGTTCCACTCCATTAACTGCTCACAGGTACCCTGAGTGTTGGGGGAATGGGCCATAATTCTCAAGGTTAAAGAAAGGCACATTTGAATGTCTCTTTGGCCACAGAATAAAGAAACCTGATGGCGCATTAGTAGAAAACTTTCTGCGTGACTCCTGGGGCACAAGGACAATTTAATTCTTTTGAGCATTAAAATCAGCCCTAAAAGTTTGAAATTCTGCTTTTTAATTTCAAAGAATTTCATTTAGCATTGCCCTGCATTGTAATGAACAATATTATTAAAATTATTCCTTAAGCCACAAATTTCTAAGTCTCTGCTTACATTTCATCTGAAAACAAAATGATCTTTATCATGAGATTAACTTTTAATGTGATTGTAGCAGAAGCAATTTAGCACAGTGCTTAAAAATGTATAATGATCAGAAGACAGATTAAACTAGAGCGTGAAGGGTAGGTAGAACTTGGACACAGACTTACAGTAATGGGAAAAAGGACTAAATCAGTCTTCTCAATGCAGGGAAAAATATGAGCAAAACTTAAAGGCAAAAAATAATAGCAGGTATTACTGAGTGCTCAATATGCATCCTGCTTGGCTGTAAATACCTAAATATGCAATCTTTTTTATTTTTGTATTTTAGGGAAGGGTCTACAGGGTATTCAGGGTCTCACTACTAGATCGGACTCATAGTGATCCGCCTGTTTACAGCCTCCCAAGAGTTGGGATCACAGGTGTGCGCCACCATGCCTAGACTCAATTGCCCTCTCAGCATGTCCCAGGGGCAGGGCTGGGACTGCAGCCCCTGGGATCAAGTCCCCGGGCCCTGTGCCTGCTTGCAGTTGCTTCAATCCACTGAGCTATTTGGCTGTCCCTTGATCTTTTAAAAAAAAAATTATTACAACTCTATAAAGCCAGAGTTATCACTAGCCCTATTTGACAGATGAGGAAATTCAGATACAAAGTTCAGGTAAACTAAGGTCTCATAAGTAGCAACTGTAAAACCCAAGATTCCCAGGCAGCCAGGCTTCATGGTCTGCACTTCTCAGTCTATCCTATGCTAGGCTACTGCTCCAGTTGATACTAGAGTGCAGGTCGTATGATGACAAATGACAAAGAATTAGATTGAAAATCTCTGCTATAAAAGACCTTGAATACTGAGAATAAGGAGCATGACCCATACTCCGAAGTTCTACGAGGTCAGTCAGGGTTTGGAACAGGGATAACATGATCAGAGTTACGCTTTAGGAAGAGTCTGGCAGTAGTGTTGAAGATGAACTGAAGAGAGGCTAGGCATATAAATATTAATTGGAAGGCTATGATTATAGTTAAAACAGAAGCTGATGGTGTGAATTACATGCATTCTTTGAAGTGAGATAATCAGTACAGATTAAATATGTATGCTAAGACCTTCAAACATTCTAGGTACTGCAGATGCAAAGATGACTTGTGTCTGTTGAGCTTTGTATACATCCATAGGTGGAAGAAAGCCTTCAGTACAAAATTTGGTGAATGGATGGATTAGCACACATTGGAACAACTTCAGAAAGGATGGACAGTCATGGTTGAAAGGCATAGACGTTGAGAAGAAAAAGTTTTCAGTCAATATTAACTTCTAATCTCCCTGGGGAGTTCATTATCTATTATAGTAAGTGGTTGATAGTATTACAGAACTGTACCGATATTTCTGACAGAAAAAAGTCATAGTAGTATATTCAATTCAATCTCATAAGAACCTTGGATTTTTGAATAAAACTCATGGTTAAAGAAATACTTTAAATTGGTCTGTAGTGATAAAATGCCTGAATTTGAAATGGGCATGGTAACTGTTCTCATTTTGTACATCTCAATGCCAAGATTTTAACTGTATTCTTTAACTTTCATGGTTTTACTTCTTAATAGTTGAACACATTCATCTCTGTTTTTATAAAAAAGAATCATGCCTTCAATCCCCCAATCACTACAGCATTTGATAATGTAAAGATAATTACAAACAGTTCAGTCAGTATTTACCTGCTCCTCCTCATTATTTGTCCATTGTCCCTCCCACTTCATAATAGGAATTTGATTTTGAAATCTTAATATCACCTCACTCGTTGTCTAGTACTCAGGCTACTTGTACTTCCAATGGATGGCCTGAAATAATAAAAGAAACCTAAGGTGGTGTTGTTTTCTTTTATAAGAGAATAAAGTAAAATGAGAACAAATGCCATTCAATACACTTCTTCCTTTTAACAGAGTGGCAAAGAATTTCAAGGTTTAATATTTTTCTTTAGAAAACAAACCAAGAACAGGATTTTTAGCATCACGAAGCACATTCTGTCATGGTCTATGGTGTTCATTTGAAACAAAGACTCTAGTGTGCTGAATTACTTGCCGATATTTTTATATTACCATTCAGCATTGCAAATATTGTCTCAATACTGTAAATGTGAAAAGCAATTTAACCTGAAAATATCCTGTGTTCAGTGTTGAATAAGTATCTGTTCTGTGGCACATTTTCTTGTCCCTCCGCCCATCTGTTCCTGCTCAATTACATCTGCTACATAATCTTTTACACGAACAGTATGTATTGTCTTCCTATCTCCCCCTCCCTCAAGCGCAGATTTCAACAAAACCTGAATCAAGTGGAATTAGAAACTTGAGACTGAAAAAAGTAAAGTTCTTCTAGGCTCACTGCCTAATTCCAATGAAGCCTGCCTTGATTTACTTTAGATACTGGGCATGTGGCCCAGGACATAATTCTATGGTTACAATAAATCATGTGCACCCTCAGCGGTGTCTGCGTCAAGGAAGACTTATACTCTTGTATACAATCTAACCAGTTATCCACAATCAGAGGGAAAACACAGAAATCCTAAACTGGGCTAAAACAATTGCTTCACTAAAGATTGAAAAGCTTAGTCAAATCCTTTGTTTTGTTCTCCACAAGTAGTTGGGCAGCCAGTAGGAGAGAATTCGAGGAGACTCTACTGGCCTCCTAGTGCTTCCAATATGTGGAGTTTAGTAAAATAAACAGAAGAAGAAACTAAAATAATTAATATACAAACATTAAAATGACCTAAGTCTGAAAGCAACAGTCCAAACGGACTGTCAACTTGATTGGTTTGAGTAGGTGAATAGTAAAGCACCCCTCTGGGTGTGTCTGGGTGTGTCAGAGCAATGAATTTTCCCTGGAGATCTGGTCTCTGGAAAGTTCTTCTCTGGAGCAGTTCTCCTGGTTTGCTTCCCAACTGCCATGAATGAGGCAGCCTCTTTGCCTCACCCTCCCTGCTCAGTGCTCCAGCCTTGCACCCAGCTGACCATGGACTAAGTACCTTGAAACTATGACTGAAAAGAAAAGCCTTGCTTCACGTGTGCTGCAAGCATCGGGAATGGGAAAGGCGAGAAAGCAGTATTCCTGAACCTACTGGAATGTAGAAATCTTCATCATACTTAGTGATATTCCATGCAACATGTTACGAAATGCTATGAAGGTGAAATTGAAAATTAGTCATTTTCAATTGTAGCACATTGGAAAAAAGAGGCAAAGATAACTTTTTCATCATTCACACAGACTTTCTGAATCCTCTTAAGAACTGAGACAGTGGTGCTTTCCTTGGATTTATTATTCCTAATTAGATTTATCAATGATTATGCAAACTGAGTCCAATTTACATGGAAATGACTCATACATACTGAATAGAATAATTCTAAGATAAGATCTTGTCAAGCAGCTCAGAATTTGGACCAGGCAAAAAGTAAAACAGTAAGAGAGAAAAAAAAAATTTCAATTTAACGTAAGGCAAGAGGTTTTTCTGACTTGATAAATGATTAAGTAGTAAGTATTTTGGACAAAGTATAAGCCCAGGTTCCAGAGGAGAGGAGGCACTGAGTGCTTGGTGGGTTTGCTTTTGAGCACTTGGTGAACCAGGACTGAACTTTGCACTGGTGGACAAAATTCCTGACTTTTACAACTTGTTGGTCCACTCCAGCCTTGAGGAATAAAAAGGCTTTGTAACCACAGATAGATACTTGAGCAGCTTTAGACCTAAAGAGCAGAGGATACTAGATCCCAACTCTCGCCAGGAATTGAGACTCTAGTCTTACAGGCTCCACACTGGCAGGGTCCCTGCACTTGGTTCAGTGTTTTGCTCTTGTCTTGAAAGTTTTATTAATTTTGAAACAAGGGGCCACCTGGTTTTGTTCTGCACAGGCAAATTATTTGTCACATCATATAGCCAGTGCTACTCGATCACCCCTTCTGCCAGTTGTGGACAGTGAGCTCTAATACATGGTTTGTTTTCCTTTAAAGCAACATTTTTCAGACCAGTAAGCTATGTTCTCCTTTGAATGTACTCTAGATAAGCATTAATTTGCCTATAGAGTAATAGTTCAGGAAAGAAAATTTTACTTATCATTGGAAAACAAATTTAGTAAGCATGTTTCTTAGCAACTAAAGAATTCACCTTATACTGAGAATGATTATAAATACACTTTGGGGATGACTCAAGTGAAAAAAAAGGCTTGAAGTCATTATGCTTAATTTAAATAAGATTGGTTGTACAAAGAAGCACCCAGAGTGCTTAATATATTAACAATACATGTACTGTCTAGTGAGTATTTCTTCTCTTCACAGCAATGAGTCATTGCAGGCTGTTCTTGCTCTGTATACAATGCAAGGGAATTACTGGTTTCAGAGACGAATGGAGCAGTTCCTATTTTCTACCACTCCTGTCTGTGGAAACCTGAGATCTGCATTTGAGTCCAGGAAAAGAGCAAAGATAGTGACAGTATCACCAATTTGTATATTCATACCCTAGACTGTCAGTAGACACTTAAGCGTTCTTATTCTTGCTGTTAGATATAATCTCCTGAAAATACAATGAGAAAATGTCTACTAAAGTACTATCTCTTGCATATAACATAGTGTCTAGAAATGCTCTATTTTCTTTCTGTGTTCCACAAACACTTTTTTAAAGGAGTGCCTACTAAAAATCAAAGTGACATACTTTTCTGTAATTGAATATTAAATGTCACTCACCGAAACTTTTATTGATAACACTGAGGTCACTCGCAGTTTAAGGAAAATGTTCAAAGAAAAATATTTACAGGGCAAACTGATACTTTGAAGCCTTCTAGCTTCAGTAGCAAAAGATAATTAGAAGTGGGGGGAAAATCTAGTGCCACCTGCCTTATTTCTGTTCATAGGGATGCTGTGAAGATTAATGAGTACTTGAAAAGCTATGGAAAATAGGAAAATAAAAATTTATAATTCATAATGAAGCAAATGCTTATACACATATGTATACTATATATACATATGTGCATATGTACATGTATATATGCACACATACATACATATATATGTTCTTTAAACAGTCTCATTATTTATTATGATTTTTCATCAATACAGGCAATAACAAATATCATGTGAGCCAGAATTACACCCTAAATTAATAGCGTGTTTAAAAATAATTCTGGGGGCTGGTGAGATGGCTCAGTGGTCTAGGGCACCTGCTTGGAGCAAGCTTAGCAAAGCACGGGGACCATGGTTCGATCCCCCAGCACCACATGCCAGCCAGCCCTGCCCCCTGGCTTAGCTGGCCACACACACACACACACACACACACACATAAATAAAATTTAAAAAAATAAAAAAAATAAAAAAATAAAAAATAAATAAAAATAATTCTGTTTCATTAAAAATTTATAGTTTTCTTTCGGTCTACTTGGGGCAAGGGTGGGAGTTGGATATATGCACGGCTCATCTTACTGCAATGCTGTAAACTTTCTAAGTGTTGGATTTATATATAATTCATCTGGAATTCCCCAGAGTTCCTAAAATGGGGCCTTACTCAGAGGAGGCATTTGATAAATATGTATTAAATATTAAATGATAGACATAAGAGATTATATAGTTCTAAAATGATCTTGGTAGACTTTAGAATATAACATAGAAATATGTGACCCAAAATGTGATTTCCTCAAATGTAGTCTAAAAGGGAAAATCATTTTTATTAGTGAAGGATAATTTCAATGACAAAGTGAAAATAAGACATGGGCTGGAGTGTATGCATCAGATAAAAACATACTCTACAATGTGTCATTACAGCAAGCAATCATAAATTATCAAATAAAATAGATAAATCATCAGTGTGGTTTCATGCTGATGGGTCTGCACCCATGTACCTGTCCACCAGGTCACCATGGTGACAAACTGACCTGGTGTGGGGACCCCAGAACCTAGCACAGCGAGGGGCTCTTAGAGTGTCTCAGGTTCCTAATCCCTGGGTAACCAGGAACTTCCTCTTTTGGTGTGCGCCAACCCTCCTCCAATCAGCGCCTGTTGCGTCACTGTGTTGCCCATGTAAACTCCGCCCCTAGCTCATTCCTGTAAAACTCCAACTCTGTGTCCACCACAAGGGTGTCTAGCTTCCCTTCTGGCCACACTCCCGCACCCAGAAATAAAGGATTTCTTTGTTTTCAGCTGCTTCTCTTTTGCTCCAGAGGAAGGAACCTTAGACACAATGTTCCACAATATTATGCAAATAAATATTTAAAACGTGACAGAAGTTAAAGGTGTCTTTTTAAATGGGTTAAACAAAGTTATTGTTAAGTAAGTTCTTCCATTATGAACACCAGATTAGTTAAAAGAGAATAAGAAATGTTAGGACTACAGTGAGTTCTTGAAGTAGGTAAAATTATCAAATTAAAGCAGGAATATAACGCCATCAAGTAATTAGCCTTAGGATCCTGACTTTGTGAAAAATTAATGTCTGTGATAGCCCAGCTCTCCTGGTTAGAGGAGTAACTAGAGACACGGGCCCTCAAAGGAAGGAGGAACATTCACTGAGCCCATTAGTTAAGTTGCTGGGGAGTATTCTTGTGTTCCTCTTTACATTCCTTCTTGCTTTCCTTGTTCCTGAAAATGCCTCAACTCTCTCCTTGGCATTTTTAATTATTCCTTTTCTGCCAAATCAGACTCACTGTTTTCTCCTGCTTCTCTCGCTCCAGGGGAGGACTTAATTACAGTAGCAACTTGTTCCAGTCTCTACTGTCAGAAACAATGCCACTTTCACCATGGCTCCGTGGATTCTATACTCTACTTCACAAATTCCCTATCTTCCACTATCTATGCCTCCATTTCCTTCTCTGTAAAACGGAAAGCACAACACATGTCATAGGGTTGTTTGAATGATTAAATATATTCACAAATAACAACGGTTTCAAAATGCCAAGAACACTACAAAAGTTCAAACCCATTAGCTATTACTGTTATCATCACCAACCTCACATTTATTTTTTCTAAGAATCTTTCTAAACAAAGCACACTTACTAAGAGAGCCTCTAGCCATTGAGATATATGAACAGGATGCCAAAGCAGGACACAAGACTCATGGCATAATAGAATAATAAAACCAATAATCTAATAACTATTTGGTGAGCTTTTGGCTTACAAACAAATGCAGCGCTCTCAGTTTCCTCACAGCAGGAGTCTATGGAGGCTTAATGATGCTCACCCCACTCTGCAGATTTTAAATAGAAAGAGAGGTTGGAAGCTAATCAGCACAGTACTCCGGCTGCGTTTGAGTGTTTCTGTGAATTAGGTGAAATGTTTCCTCTGTGCCTAGAAAACTTCTCCTCTCGTGAAGCCATCTGGCCCCCAAGAGGTGATCCTATTTGTTTACCATATTAGGATTTACAGGGGCAGATACACAAAGGCTTCAGAAATGGAGATTTGGGGCCAGGGAGATGGCTCAGTAGGATAAGCGCTTGACTGGCAAACGCAAAGATCTGAGTTCAATCCCCGGTTCCACAAAAAAAAAAAAAAAGAAAAAGAAATGGAGATTCAACAGAGGTAGGGGACTTAGCTTAAAGCAGCGTGTCCATGAAGGTTTCTATAGGATTGGTAAAATGTCATGTCCTTAACCAAGACTGAAGGTCGGGTGAAAAGCAGCATCACCGTACTCAGTCCTTCCTCGCCCAGGCTACCGCCACTGAAGATAAACAGGCACTTGGGGGAACTTGTGTAACATTCTCTGCGCAGATCCTAGGGGAAAATGACAGGTACGCATTGCAAGATCCACAGTTCCTCAGACTATGAAGCTGATTATTGGTGCATACAGGAAGCAATGTCTTCATCCTCCCACCAGAGAAAAGGGGAAGCACTAAAATATGAGGGCATGAATATTGTACAGGAGGCTCATGTCAGGCAAGTTGGAGTACAAGCAAAGAGGCTTAAAAGCCACCTGGAAAGACAGATGCTTGCATTTACAGTTAAATTTAATCTTTCCCAAATCTTTTTTTCCCCTCCTTTAAGGAAAGAGAGACTATTGTTAACATTAAGAAATGAGGCTCTAATGATAGAATTTTGCTGAATTTGTGGGAAGATAGAAAAGAAAAATGAAAGACATGGCCCTATGTAAGTAGATATTTGAATAATTTCACATAGGTGCCCTTTTTGCCCAACTCTTCTAAGTCTAGTCTCTTAGTCAAGCCTGACAAATAGTTAATTTATTACTTGTTTTTAAGTTTCTAAAATTTAAATGAACATAATTCAAACTCAAAACAAGAAGTTTAATAGGTAAAATGCTTACCTTACTCTTTTCTTCCTATGAGTTCAGCTCTCGAGAGTAACTAGTTCTTAATTGTTTTTAATGATGTTTTCCATACATGTTTATGGATAGAAACATTGAAGATTGTTTATACAGGTTTATGATTGAATTCTTGTATTAACACAAATAGGATTAGGAACAACTACATGAAACTTTTATTTTTTGCCTGGCAGGAAAATAGTGACAATGAGGATGCCTAGAATAGGGAGGAGGACAAAGGAGAGGAGAGTGAGCCTATGATACCAAGCATGATTTTCAGTTATACCTTATAACAAATACCAGAAGCATGTGTTTGTATAATACTTAGCTTTTGGATTGAAACTGATATGTCTAAAGAGGAAGCAACTAAAGTTTGTATCAACAGTACAAGGTTTGGCGGTCTGGTGCATCGTTTATAACTAACACGCTATGCAAAATTGTGGAAATTTCTATAGCAGCACATTTCTACAGACTTGCCTCTTCATTTTCAGTGATTGATTAAAATTTATTGTCTTACCGTACTTTATAATTTTACTAGGCTCTTAGGGATGGGAATTCATACTCCAGCTCCCAACCCTACCAGATTAAAATTATAACATTTGAGATTTCAGGCTTAATAATTGATTTTATTCATATTGTGCAAGTCACGTCAGGTGACAGACTTGCTGAGTTTCTTTTAATTTTTCTAAATAAATTAAATAATTTGTTTTAATTGCTTATCCTCTGAGTTGCCTATGTCCAGAATTAGTGTCTCTTCAGCTTGCTTTGTCCCAAGTTTCCTTTTTAACAGGCTAAGACAACACTCAGTAACACTGGTTTTGATATTGATGAATCTGAAATGACACTGTCATATTTTATCACGTCTCAGAAAAATTTGAAAGGAGTGTAATGTGCACTTGTTTTTCTTCTTTATTTTTGTCTTTTAACTCATGATTTTGTATTGCAATGCCCATCAAAACAGGTTTTTGTCTGAATGCAATGACATAGCCATTATCAGTTAATCAGACTCCAAAAAATTAGGATTTCATACTCTAATTAGAAAAATGGTGACTAATAAGCTAGTGGCTTCTGATTTAATAATATGTTCACATCATTATTAAGCTGTGGCATATTTTCCAACACATAAGTCTGCTTTTTAAAAGTGATTTTTAAATGAAATGGAATTCAAAATATTACTTGCTTATACATTGTTCAAATAAGATACAAAAATAAAAACACATAAAATGTTATCACCAGTATTATAATTGTGGGCTTGAAATGCTGTCTTCCTACAGGTATGTATTTCCACTGTGCCAGTGAACCTTCTTGTGAAGTGTGAGTTACATTAAGGATCGGCCAGATAGCTCAGCCCTTTAAAGTGCCTGCTTAAGCAGACGCAGGGGCCGGGCATTCAATCCCCAGGCCTGCAGTGCTGGCCCCACCCCTGAGATGGCGATTGAGACTGGGTGTGGAGATGTGTGCTTGTAATCCCAGCAATTGGGAGGGAACAGGAGGATCACTAAGTGTAGTGAGACCCTGTAAACCCTGTACTAAATATATTTTTTAAAAAATGAATAAGTTACATTAAATATTTCCCTAATCAAGCAAGTCTTATAAACCAAAACATGCCCACATGAACAAAAAAGCTGACTTTTAACTTACATACAAAGTAGTAAGGGAGCAGGGTAAATATTCATTAAAAGTTTATGTATTGATAAAGCTTAGAAACAATTACCAAACTAATAGCAATGGATACTCTGGTCCCCAAACCATGACTTGCTAAGTACCTCTTCCTTCCAAAAGGAATTTCAGGTGAGGGGAGAAATGGCTTTTGCAGGACCAGGTGATGAACTCAGGGCCAGGTCTGCAATGCTTGCAGTATCTGGGAGAGTTGCTAGGTGAGATTCACAGCGAAAGAACCCAATGTGAACCTGGAGGAGGGCCCTGGTGGCAGCAGTGAGAAATAAAAACATAAGAACTAGGACTGAGGTGAATTAAAACATGCTAAAGTATCTGTATCTCTTAGGAGAGTGTTCCAGATAATACAGAATTGTGATTTCTGAAATAATACTGGGCCCAGATCTTAAACATCAACTGCCATGAACCCCACAAAAGACAGACTTGACAAGGCCCTAAATAAACTGACACAGCTCTGAAGTACTTTCTTAATTTAAAAAATGAAAGAAAGAAGGAAGGGAGGGGAAGGGAAGGGAGGGGAAGGGAAGGGAGGGGAGGGGAAGAAACTAGTAAGGGTCCAGAATCTTGATTCATCTTTGCGCAGTGGCAGTGTTTTACATAGCCAATGAGGTTTACCCAAGGTGCAATTATTGCTAAGAATCTAGATACTAAATCTAGATTGAGATTTCAATTTATGGAAACTATGGCAGGAAATTAGTTTGGAAGACATAGAACAACATGTCAAACTAATCATGAAATTAGAGATAACTGGAAAATTTGAATCCTACCTAAAATCTTTTATGATTTTAAATATATGTTAATTTTTTGGTGTGATATTACCATTATGATTATGGTGGGGTTAAAAAACCCTCATGTTTTACAGACACATAACACAAAATTTAGTAATAAAGTTGTGTGCTATCTCCAACTTGTGAGAAGTGGGAGGAAGTTTGGTTGGAGTTGCAGATACAGACGTTGTGATGGGACCTAAGCTTTCTCTATGTACTTTTTTTCTTTTAAATAGGGTCTTGCTGTGTAGTCTAGGCTGGCCTCAAGACTCAGGATTCTCCTGCCATAGGATTCTGAGTACTGAAATTACAGGTGTGCACCACCAGGTCTGGCTTTAACTTAATTTTCTGTATGTTTGATAGTCCCTATAATTAGAGTTTGGGGATATTTTGCTTTTGTATTTGCTCTGTTTTGGTAGTGTCATTTAGAAGTACTGAAAAACAATATTAACACCAAACTCTTTGGAGGTTGAAAGAAATTAAAACAGTTTCACATAAAGACAATATGGAATCACACAACACCAGAAAAAGTTTGTATAATGCAAGTCCTCCCTCAGCAGGAGACCCAGCCAATCAGCATTCTCTTTACTGGTTCAGTCCAGTCATGTCAAGTTTGTCATTTCCCAAGAATAAATACTACTTGCTTTATTTTTTTTATTTCATTTTTTAAAATAATTTTTATTCATTTTAATGAGAAAAAAAGAAAATAGCGATGAAGCAGTTTCAATATAGGTTAAGAGGACTTTTACAATAATTAATACATTGCATATTGTTGTCTTCATAGTAGCTATTCAGAGAACAAGATGCAGACATGATATCTTGTTTAAACAATATTGATACAAACTTTTATTCTCAGTGAACTAAGAGAAAGTATCTGTGTATCTATCCTAACTCTCTTGTGTGTGTGTGTGTGTGTGTGTGTGTGTGTATTTTTTTTCCTCCCCCCCCCTTTTTTTCACAACAAAGCTGTCCTTCATTTACACTTTTGTGAGGTTAGTAATGCATGACACTAGGTTGCCTGGTGGCTGGTAGCAAACCTTAGCCTGGCAGGATGTTCATCAGGAGTGAGGTAGCTTGTCTGCTTTAGGCACTGGGTCAAGTGCCACCTACACCTATTTGATTTCCTAGCTTTGTGGCTCTCAACATATCCCCTTTTTTCATTTTGTTTTTTCAGAGATGGGTTTACCACTTCAGTTAGAGAAGTCTTTAGAGGACCTTTTCATACTGGAAACCAGTCTAAAGTTTGTAGCTACTTGAATTCAGAGAGATAACCAAATATAGTCCAAAAGTCCATAATAGTAGTGGATTATAAGCAAAACTGGTAATTGTCAGAAGTTGTTGACTTGACCTCTTTACAGCTCAACATATTAATATGACATTACTTTTATACCTTGTGGTTATACCTTTCTGCTGGATGGTTAAGACCAAGTTAAAGCAAGACCTGTATAATCAAAAATGTAACTTTTATAACTAACAAGGTCAGTCAAATCCCCTCAGGATTTACGCTGGAACCATGTACAGCACCTTGAATATTACTTATTTTAAACACCAAGACAGCAATAAAGTCACCAATATGCAGGAGTTTTATGGAGTATGAATATGAATGTTTTTCTTACAATATTTATAAAATGTCAGAATTTGAAAATGGGTAATTAAAACTTCTCAGAGGTATGCACATGCCATAAATTAGCATAGAGACTCAGAAAGGGGGAAATCAATAGGTCTTGGGCTCTCTAAGTTTTCTACATCAGGACTAAACTTTCTGGCATTAAATCAATTTTTCATTAATATAAAAATAATTTGTTTTTATTAAAAAGCAATTGTGGGAGATCCTTTAAGAGGTAAACATATTAAAGTAAGTAATATTTATTCTTCTATTAGAGGCCAGAGCTGATGATATAAACCCCGTGGTGATATTTGGAGTAGAAAATACAGTACCTAATAATGTACCAGCAATCCACTGATTAGTTTTTTTAAGTCCAGTATGAAGAGTTAATAATAATTAGGAAAATCACAGTTTCCATTATAACCTCTCAGTAATTCAGAAATCCTGACCTTTCAGAATGCATTAACTAATAACTTGAAAAGGGAGGTGGGTTTGCAATATTAGGAAACAGATTTAAGATAAAAATACTGGTGTCTTAGTTATCTTTCTCTTCTTGCTGAAACACAATACCTAACACTCAATTTTTTTTTTTTTTTTCCCCAGAACTAGAGATTGAATTCAGGCCTTTGCACTTGCCAGGGAAGCGCTTATTCCACTGAGCCATCTCCCCGGCGTCTGTAACACCCGAAATTAAGGAAGGAAAGGTTTATTTAGCTCCCATTTTGTGGAGGTTTCAGTCCATAATCTGCTGGCTCCAGCGCAGGGTGGCACATGGCCGAGGGCAGCAGGGCACAATGGTGGAAGACAGCAAAAGCAGCAAGGGCAGAAGAGGAGGAAGCCTCCTTGCTCTCTTATGTGGTGTGCAGGCTTTCTGTCCTAGGGTGGGATCTTTGCTCCCAGTTCCTCTCGGTGTCCCCCTCTTGCTCAGGCTTAGGACATTTACAAAGTGAGAACCCCGGCCACCCGCTGAGTCACTTAGTTAAACTTCTAAAAGTCTTGGGCTGACACAATGCAACAACCACCACAATGGATTATTTTTGTTTTAGAAACAGATTTTTTTCTTTTTATTTCATAGAACTTAAATGTAATTTGGGTTGAAGAGAACTAATTCTTTCAGAGTTACATAAAAATCCAACAAAGAAGACAGATATTTGTCAAGCAATAAGGTCTTGCTGGTCCCATTGTGATAGCCATTTAATTTGTTTTATGTCCAACATAGCCACTGTCCCAGTTCTGTCCATTGTTACTCTCTTAAGTGAAGTACAGATCCAGGGTCCCTTTGCTGTTCTGTGATATCTAGCACAGTTAAAATATAATCAGCATATAAAATCAACAGATCCAAGCTTGGAATTATTCTGAAAAGTAACATATCTAAAACTTAGCTACTCAGGGTCACTGTCCAAGGATTTTGATGAATCTAACTCTGTTGTATCACTACAATGATTGGAGTTTTTATTTATTTATTTTAATTTTATTTTATTTTTTGTGGTACTGGGGATTGAACTCAGGACCCTGCGCTTGCCAGGCAAGCACTTATTCTACTGAGCTATCTCCTTAGCCCTGGAATCATTACTTAAATATTTTCTTAATTTTGTATTTCAAGCCCTACTATTTTCATAAGATTGAAAATTGAAAGCAGAACCCAGCTCTCACCAGTTTTCATAAATATTAAAAGTTATTTTCAGTTTTAATCTTAGTTATTAAAAAATGTCATAACTAGTAGTCACATTTCGATACTAACTATTGTTGCACAGCAAGGTAGGCACATTCCTGTGTTTCACCTATGGAAATACAGTGGTTTAGCTTTATTTTTATCTTTTTTACTGGTAGTGAAAACAATATGGAAAAGTGGTGAGTATGGACATCAAAGTTAGACTTTTTGGATTCAAATTGTGATTCTTTCATAACACAATATCTCTAACCTCAATTTACTTGTAAAATGGGGACAAATTCAAATTTATAAAGATTTTGGGGGCTTTAGCACATTAAATGAAGTAAGAGGGCAAGTAGTCAATAAAAGCTGCTATTAATGATATACTAAGAGGATTGAATGCAAATAATACCCCTCTTCCCCATGGGTGGCTTAAACATCAATCTTCTCATTCAAGGAAGAGAACAGTTTTCTCAGACTGATTTTAGCTCAGTTTCAAAATCTAGGTCAATTGTCAAGAAACAAGACAAGAAGTGTTCTGAGGAAGAAAGCTAAAAGATAGAAAAGAGTTTGGAAGAGATATAATTTGTCTACTCTCAAAAGAAACACAGAAATAAATACAAAAGATGGTAGCAAACTGAAAGAGCAGGCCAAACTAGCTAAGAGATCACCTGGATGCTATTTTAAGAAAAAAAAGGCCGATTGCCTTAAATAAAAAACCTGAGCAGACACGCATGACACTGATATGGTGAGAACTGTCTAGGGGGTCTGTAAGCCTCAGGGGAGCTATGTCAGTCAGATACGGTCTGGCCGAGCCCACTAGGAACGTTCACACCTCCAGAGCACAGCATCATTTCCGTATCACCACCTACTGCCTTACCTGTAGATGGAAAGATCTACAAGGGTTTTCTCATTCCTTGCTTGACTGCTTCATGCATGCAGTGCACCAGTGGTCTTAGTGAGTCAGGGCAGATGCGAAGCCCTGGAAGGAGGACTTAGGGGAGCAGGGGTGGTGATAGACAACGTACTAGCCACTCACTGACTTCTGAGAGCTGAGCTTTGTCTGTTGGAAAACCTTGAACAACACTCATTGCTCAAAGCCTTCCTCTCCTCCATCATTTGGGGAGGCCAGAGAGGAGTAGGTTTAATAAAAAAAAATTGGAAGATATTTTGGCTATGTAATTTAACTTCAAGAAGTATTATTGTGATTAAAGATTTTTTTGTCATTACCAATTCTTTTA
>NW_004524581.1:1558442-1603481 GCF_000260255.1 Octodon degus | reverse complement strand
TTTAAATTTTTATTTATATATTTTTTACAGGGTCTCACTATGCGGTTCAGACGTGGAGTGATCCTCCTGTCTCAGCCTTCCCAGTGCTGAGATTACAGGTGTGCACCACTACGCCGGGTCTCAGGGCCTGCATGGTGCACTTGGGGCTCGGGGACTGGCCCAGCATGTAGTACTGGGGATTGAACTCGGGTCCTTGAGTTTGCTAGGCAGGCGTTTAGACCACTTAGCTATATCCCCAGCCTATTTAAATTTTATTAATACATATTTTCAATGCATGTGATGACATTCTCCATGGGAAGCTGGTACATGTGCATTGTATATCTTTTCTCTCTCCTTCTACTTCCCTTGTTTCTTTCCCAACACAGCTTGTCTACACTGCCCATGCATGCTATGTATTTGTCTTATATGGATGTATATTTATAGTATTGAAACTGTAGAAATTTTTGAAAAATGAAAAATCTTAAATGGAAAAATTATGGAGGCTGGGGAGATGGCTCAGGGGGGCGGGGAGGTGGCTCAGTAGAATGAGCGCTTCCCTGGCAAGCACAAGGGTCTGCGTTCAACCCCAGTTCTGCCAAAAAAAAAAAAAAAAAGAAAAAGAAAGAAAAGAAAAAGAAAAATTATGTAGGGAGACAAACTACTTTATTCTATATTTATGCCTTTTATTCTGGCCAAATGGGAAAAAGGACGCAAACAGCTATTGCTAATTTGCCATGAGCTGTGTCAGAGAACTTTGCAAGCTTAAAGGCTGCCTGTGAAACACAAGCCTTGCGTTGGAGCCGCTCCTGAACCCTCACTGCACGAACCTGAACAACTCTGTAACTTAAAAAAACCAAACATCATCCCTAAATCTCCAAAGACCCCAGAAAAATGTAGCCAAAAAAGATTACTATACTTCTGTAAGCGTTTTTCCTTTCTTTGAGGGGACCACCCCCCCCCAAAAAAAAAAAAAAACCACACAATTCAAAGCCTTCATGGGCTGAGAAAAATAACTAGGCTACCTAATACTGGTCAATCCTTAACACTTATTTTATGACTTACTTTTTTTTTTTTCTCATTCAAGTCAGCTAACATTTTCCTGAACAAACAAATTCAGCAAATAAAAGCAGATAGCAGAAATTTTAAATACATATGTTGAGCCCAATTGTATGTGGTGCCAATCTGCTTCTGTCTTGGTAACTTGCATGTCATATATCACTGAATAAGTTTAATGACATTATAAACAGGGTACTGGCTACACAGAAATGGGGCTCCGTTTTTCTCTCTAGCAGGTAGTTAGGAAACACATTGAATGTCCTTGAACACTGTGTGGCAGAAATGCCACCAACGATGCGGAGGGAAGTGACAGTAATACCCAAAGCAGCTCACTTCACTGGGCCATGGTGGGCCTTCAGGGTCTCTGCTCTCTTCTTGTGGAAGAGCTCAGGATAGTCCTCCTGTGGCCCAGACAATAAGGGTGGGAAAGAGAAGGAACCCATGGTAACACAGCTGGGAAGAGCCCAGAAGCCAAGAAAATATATTTATTTGAATAGAAAAATCAATCAGAGAATGCTACAAAAGATTTAGAAAGTTGACTAGATGAGTCTGATGGCTTATTATGGAAATATTTTTTCATATTGTCAACAAAATAACATATAAGAATTCATATCAGGGGCCAGGGAGATGGGTCAGTAGAATAAGCACTTGCCTGGCAAGCATAAGTACCTGAGTTCAATCCCCAGTTCCACAAAAAAATAAAATAAAATAAAATTCACATTAATTTTGATTTGGAATCTGATAGCATAACAAGTTTATTGTTCACCAATAACTTATTATTTCCTTGAACAGGAAAATGAAAGCAACTTATTAGCTTCTAAAATTCACCTTCAAAGAAACTCAGAATTAATATTAACTTTAAAATAGTGCTGTCTCATTACAGTCTTTTATTTCCTCCCTGTCTTAGTTTATATATGATTTGTAAAGCAGCTTCAGTCCTTACCTCTCCTCTTCTAAAATACGTTAAAAACGTTTTCAAAGGGGCAGCTGCTGACCAAACTCCAAAGCAATTCCTCAAAAAAGATTACAGTGGTCAGGTCTCCCTGTGGTCCATCTTCTCAGTTCTGGAGTACATGAAGATAGTTGCTGTTCTTTTGAAGACCTCAGTTTTCTTTGAAGAAGCGCGGCTTGCTCTCTCTCTAACCATTTTAAAGCACTCCTTTCATTCTTCGAAGATGAGCAAGTCTTTTTTATAGCTAATTAGGTAGCTGACTCTCTTCTTTCCATTCTTACTTAATTGGGAAATAATGCACCTAATGTATCATTACTTCAAATTAGCTAAGTGATGTGAAAAATGACGAGTTTCACTTCCTTCATGTATCCATGATCGATTTCAGTCAGAGACAATCTTGCACACATTATCGCAAACTTAACTCGAATTTCTTTTCTTGTATTTAGTGTAGGGGTCACAGGGTCTTGCTGCACAGATTGTACTCTCAGTGATCCGCCTGTGTTCAGCCTCCTAAGTGCTGGGATTACAGGCGCGTGCCACCACACCCAGTCTCAATCACCCTCTCAGTGCACCCCAGGGGCAGGGTCGGCAAGGCACCAGGGACCCCTGCGTCTGCCTAAGCAGGCGCTTTAATCCGCTGAGCTATCTGGCCAGCCCCTTAACTCAAATTTACATTCTGTACTATACCAAAAAAAAATATTGCTTGGCTATTTGCCTACCTTTCCAAGATGGCAAGAAAATAAAGCTTTATGAAACTGAGAGATAGCTTGAGGCCAAAAGAATCCATGTCTGAGTTCTTTCTGTAACTTCTAGGCTGAAGCATATGTCAAAGTAAATAACTGATAAATGATTTCCAGTAATAAATAATGGCATATTACCAATATCTTTTTCCTGACTGCTTCATTAATTATTTAATTTATTTATGTGTGTGTGTGTGTGTGGCCAGCTCAGCCCACCAGGGGGCGGGGCTGGCTGGCATGTGTCGCTGGGGGATTGAACCGCGGTCCCTGTGCTTTGCTAAGCTTGTTCTAAGTAGGTGCTTTAGACCACTGAGCCATCTCACCAGCCCTGCTTCATTAATTATTGAAGGCACCTTTCTTCTCCTCTGCTTACCGCTAAGTGCTGCAAACCACAGGTTCACCTATTTTAGACTTAGCACTGTGGAGACTGCCTGGCCTGGGTGCTCATGTCTGAGATTTCAGAAAAGCCTTCTGTTATTATTCTACACAAGGAAAGGTGCCAGAATGGAGTAATATATCTAAAATGATAAAATACGGCTGGTGAATTTTCCAAAAAACCTCATAAAAAGAGATCCAAAAAGGCTGTGCTATTTATGCTAGGACATTCTGACAAAATATTTTAGTGCTAGCTAATAGAATTATCAAGAATAATTCTGATTGTTATAATTACTTAATTGGTGATAGACCTCAGTGTTTATCCCTAGGTACATCAGTGATGTCTCATCTTTTCCCCTTCTGGCCCACTTATGTTGTAGACAGCTAAATTAGATAGAAATATTACAGGCAGTCAGACAGGGCCAGACCCTCAAGGAGATGGCAGGGAAGACAAGATACCTTGCAACTGTGAGAGAGATGGATGCTCCTGCTGAGGGCCAGACCTAAAGACCAAGGATTGAACAAATGCTGATCTCCCTAAAGATAAGGATCCGGGATTGATCATCACTTTGAGGAAGCCCGGAAGAGTTGCTAATCCAACCGCTACCAGCTGGCTACTAGATAAACTCCTGTCCTGTATTCATGCCTTCTTGCTGCGTGACTCATTTCCCCATTTGGTTCTGGATTTAATCAACTTTACCTGAGCAATGGTGCTTGTAATCTCCTTGCTTGACCATAGTTTTGTCCCACCTCATGCCCACCTAAGCGAGTTCCCATGTTCTCCTCCTTAGACCTGCCTCACCACATGGTTGTACTCTATAAAAGTCCCTGGAAGAGACAGATACCCAGGGACAACCTAGTCAGGCTCCCCTTCTGTCCTTCTCAGACAGAAACTTTTTTCCCTCAAATAAATATTCTGCTCTTAACCTCTGTTTGTTCCTAAAATTCATTCTTCAGTTTTAGAGAGCAGGAACTCATCCCAGGGACCTTTCAGGTTGGGAGTTTCATTCTCCGATACCACTCAGTGTTTCATCTTATATTTGCATGGCTGCTTGCTGGCAATTACACCTTACTGAGGAGCTTTCCAGAAGGAAAGTGTGAGCTTTGGATTAGCAGGCAGAATCATCACAGAATTCCCAGTGGCTAAACCACGTACACTACACAGCCAGTGCAATTTGCTGCCGTGTAGGAATCACGTTCTGTATGTTCAAGTCCTTCCTCAAGTAAACTAGGATTGAAGGGAAATTAAGTGAATCTATCTGCTATCGTCTGTTACCTATCACATCAACAGCTTTGACATAGAAGGGAATAACTTAAGAAGATAAAAGAAAGTCAAACTGGTCAATGAGAAGGAAGTGAAGACAGAATAAGCTGAAAATAGGACAACAGACCTTTGCGTTCTGACTGAGCAGGCGGTCACATTGAAAGGCCCTTCGGATTACCTGGGTGCAGTCTTTCTGGTCTTATTACCTGAAGCCTATCATCCCGTGTGGAATACAACAATGGTTCCCAAGTTTCCGGCATGCTCTATGGCCGGGCATGGTGGCAGTTCTAGCTTTCCCTCCCAGCACTCTGAAAAGCTGAGGCAGCACAGCCAAGAGTTCAAGCCCAACTTAGCAAGCTTGGGCAACTTAGCGAAACTCCTGACCTACCAAGAGCCCTATTAAAAGACAGACAGACAGACAAAAAAAGTGTGGGGAATATAACTCCGTATGAAAATTCTTGTTTTAATCTCTGTATAGAAACAATTCATGAGCACCGTTTTACAGTTCTGTCTGACACACATTATTCGATGCCGTCTCACAGGCATAGCTGAGTTCTCTATGGAGTTGTTTACGGTCACCAGGCCCACTGGTACACGCTTAATACCAGTTACTAAGTACTGTCAACAAGTGAGATAAATTGAATAAAATGATGAGCAGGACCCCCAGTTTTTTCCCACATAATTCTTTTAATTTACAGAATTGATTATGGAGAGTTAGTGGCTTTGCTTTGGAATACAGCTGACCACTAGAGAAGCTAACTAGAAAACCAGGGTCTCCAAAGTCCTCCATAAAATTCAATTTACAAATATGTTCATAAGTCAGAAAAAGTATGAAATAAATACGCAAGCAGATGCATGTAAACTTCATTTCACTCTATGAAGAACTCTAATCATCTTATAGTTAAAAACTGAAAAATGCAAATAAGAACAAGATACCAAATGCAAGGTTGTTATTCATTCATAACTTAATGCATTTATCCACAAATGTTAAGTGCCTCCATACAGTAACCTGATTTATTTACTTCAACTGAAGTTGTGGTGAGTTTGTTTCAAAAGCCTCACAGGAATTCATTGTTTTTCACTGTTCTATTAATTATGCAAAGGATTAAGAGCTGAAATATATCATTTTTATTCTCTTCATTATGATCTTGGAGTATTTATTTAATATTGTTTAGGTAAATTGTTTCCTTGTCTCTAAAGTATCTAGAGAGGCCAGCTTGAACAATTGGCAAGTGATAAACCAAGTGATTAATTTAGACCCTTAATTACCATGGAGCTGGTGAGTAGGCATCACATGTAGTCTATACTGAGCTTCTTGGAAGAGAGGAATAATGTATTAAAGCGATTCACATCAACTCATACAGTGTTTATACCAAGTGGGCCAAAATGGCCATCTGTCAGGGACATTTTTTATCTAATTATAATTTGGCACAGTGATTCATTTATTCTGACCAAGGCCCAAGCACTGGTCAACAGGTACTAATTATGGTACATAAACTACAAATGAGTTTTATCCATTCGCCTTTTAGGAGGAAAAGAAATCTTCACCTCAATCCTGACTGAATCTTCTACTTGCTTCCTAACCTGAGACAATTTTCTCATGATTCTGAGTTTTTTCCTCTTTCTTTGGGTAATGTTCCAACATTAAAAAAAAATGAGTTTTCCCTGAGCACAGGAATACATATATAGCTCCAGCTACTCAGGTGACTGAGGCAGGGTTAAAATTTTGGGGCAAACTGGGACAGCTTTGTGATAGCTAGTAGCAAAATAAAAAATTGAAAGTGTTAACTTTCAATGTAGCTTAAGGGTACATATCCAGAGTGTAGTCCTCAGTATCATACACACACACACACACACACACACACACACACTTTTATTAACTTATGCTTACACATTACATTTTTATTCCACAGTCATAATGTGATGAATTCATATACTATAACCTCTTTTAAAAACTAATTAAGGTCACTGCATTTCCTTTCTAACGTACTTTGACCTAATTCTATCTAACTTTATGATTTCTGTTGTATTATATTTTAATACCAATATAATTATTTCTGGCAAATCCCAAAGACAAGACAGGCTACCATATATTGTACGCTAGTTACACTGTGTAGCATTCCAATAGCCTCCTAAGTGTTGCTTTAGAGCCCCATGTGGAATCTCAAGAATGTAAGTGAGCAGGACTAGCCACAGTTACTTCCTAAAGTTGACAGTGTTTCCAGAAATCTGATGGCTTCTTAGGTGCTTTCTAGGTAGGGGGTCTGTTTTTCATTAAACCCTCAGAGAAGGCTTTCAATTCCTTTAAGAAAAGCCAACCCAGGGTTTGGCATAAGAACCGCAGGTCTGTGGCTCAGAACTAGCTGAGTTATGTCTCTTCCCTGGGTAACCCCTGAATGGGTCTCCCTAACTATCTCTTTAAGTCTCAGTCTGTAGGCTAATGACTCCAGGTCTCCCCAAAACCTGGACCTATTCATATGTTCGTATATTTCCTTCCTCCCAATCCACCCAATTATTCAGCATTTGAAGACACAGCAAGGTCTACAATATAACTAGAGGGACGTCGATACTTTTCTTTCACCTTGGCATATCTTTTGCTTTTGTTATCCAAACTCTATTAATATTGTATAGTCTCATCATTGTTACTTTGTGATTGAAACATTTTTAGTCATTAGTTTACCTCACCACTCCTATAGCACCAAAAATAAAACAAAACTTCCTTGGAAGCACAGATTTTCCTCTATCTCCCTTGTAATTTCTGGTCTTCTCTTCCCAAGGTAAGTGATTTGTGACTAGACACAAATCTTTGCATTTTGTAAAACAACACTTATTGGTAAGCAATATCCCTTCATTAAATCAAGACTCTTTCCAAGTAGAAGAATTCTAGAGGACTTTAAATGATTAATCTCATTAGCAATGAAAGGTCCTTCTATTCTCTGTGGAAAATCTAGAACTGATGCGCCATCATTTGTCAACAGGCCAAATGAGCTGGCAGAGATTAACCCTGGCCTGTGTAGTGGCCAAGTAATTGGGCAAACATTTACAAGCCAAATTTCATCTTACTGATCTAGAGTTATGTTTTCTGGAAAATTTAATACCGTTGGGCATGACTTCCCAAATGACAGCCCTGTGCTGGAGCTGAGCTTCGTGGCTAGTTAGGCGGGCGACCCATGCATTCTCCAAAGACTACCCCAGCCACTTGCACCCTTAGAATCAAGGGGTCAAGTGGGATCAATTTTAAAGTGGACTTTTTATTTTTTATAGCACAAAACTACTTCTATGTAACCATAAATTTGTTGAAAATAAATAAATAAAATGACCAGGAATCTGATTTTATTTTTTTCTTGACTGATGGCTAAATTACATACTTGATATGTATGTGCCTTCAGGGTTACAATGTCTGATTTCTATTTTCTTCTGCTCCAGGATATTCAGCTAAAGTCTTCTAAGCGGGGAGAATTCGCTTTAAAAAATCTCTATCATCATCAGGTTGGCAATATTATGCTACTAATCTCATCTCATTTTATTTTTCCCTTGGGGAAGAAAATGGAAATCAACAAAACAAACCTGCAAGAATTCCAAGAGAATTATTTTTCTAAACATGTCACCTAATCTACTGAGAATTAAGTCACTACTTCCTATGCCTCTGTGTGACAATGTTCGGAGACTCAAAACCTCTATTCAAGGGGTTCTGCTAGATCAAATCGTTTAGTGAGCATCTCTTCATTCCTACATTTTGTCCCAAATGTAGGAACAAAAACTAAATAGAAAACTATGTAAGTTCATGAGGTTAAAAACAAGATGCATTTTGTTGGACATAATCCAAAGAAATAATTTTTATAAGCTGTCAATATTGGAAAATATTGTCCAAGCATTAGCCCTAAAATAGAACCAAGAAAACTACTGTTTGAAAAGAACACAGTTACCTTTCATGTCCTTTTGGACTCAGTGTGTTCCAAAGTGATCTCAGAAGGAAAGAGAGACAAGGTTCAGACACACAGCTCTACTACCACTCCATGACCATTGTACAAGGCGACCAGCACTAGCACTGTCATTTAACCCGGCACTTCTTACCTCCAAGTACAGCTTCACACTCAATTCTACTGAAATAAGTCAATAAATAAACATTTTTATTCACAAAGTGACTAGAAAACACCTTACAGTGAAGAGAAACGTCAACTCAGTAGGGGAGAACAGAGAGGATTAACCTGGCTGCTCCATGGAGACTATTTGAAGAGCTGATAATATAAGAACAGTGGGAAAAAAAGGAAAAGATTGTTTTCTGAGAGTTCCTACATCTAAAGCCATCTGTACTTGGCTGTGATGGGTGTGTATGTGCATATAGTCACTAAAGCACTAAAAAAACCCCTTCAGTGTATTTTTGTAATTCCTCTTTCCATAACCCCAAGATCACATAGTTTCTCAGTTCACAGTAGACAAAATATTTGAATGATATTTTTTTCTCATTGTATCCCAAACAATCTTTACACCCTTTAATATCATGTGTGTTATTGTTTATGACAAACCCATTTTCCCCTTTCTTCTAATTTACTAGATTTTCTTCATATTTATAATAATCTGGGATTCAGTGCACATGACGAAGCACATAACACCTGCGCTTCTGTATCACTTTTAAGCCCTTTAGTCCACAACAGGAAATCAGTCATACAAAGTGACACATATATTAAATTATGTTCATTTGTATTTGTTTCTATTTCATTAAGAAAAGTGCTAATTGCTACCCAGGAAAATGATTATGTGACTCACTAACTCTCAATTTTCAGTAACCTTAAAGGCTTGGTTTTCAGAGGCATTTGTCAGCTTGGTCTATTTAATTAGCTAAGTGGAAAAAAGAAGTAGGAAAAATTTAAAGACAGCAATCAAAAATATAAATGGTAAAAACATATGCCATTTATCTTAATTCTGAAAGAAAACACATAATGCTAATTTACCACTGAAAATAAGACAGCAGGAGAATAGTGACATTCAGGTACCATTCCACAAGTCTTTCTAGATATTGTTAGTCTGCTAAGCATATTCAAGTCTTCAAATCTGAGTTATATACCATCGTTACTTCATATTGCAGACAGAAAGCAGGAAATTTACTGGCTTAAATTCTAAGAGTGAAAGCTACCACACACAGAGATCTCTTGCTTTCTACTTGCAATTATTATATCTTAACGTTTCCAGCTAAGAGCAAAATGACCAAATTATCCCATCATCAGTAAATATTTCAAAACATTCTTAAGAATCCTTCAGTCAGGCCAGGGAGATAGCTCAGCAGCATAAGCATCTGCCTGGCAAGAGAAAGGTCTCAAGTTCAATCCCTGGTACCGGAAAAAGAAAACATCTATCAATCTAGGCTTTAAACTGTTAGGCTTCATAATTCCATGAAGACATAGAAAGGCAAGCTGGAGAATTTCTTTAGGCATTAATCAGAAGAGGTGTCACATGACTCCCTACTTCTGACACTAAAGGAACACATAGCGTGTATGAAGTCATACACTCTGTTGAGCAACCTGCTCAACAGAAGATAAGTAAGAAACAGAATTTACACAACCCACACACGTTTTCTCCCAGGTTGTTTTTTCCCATTAATTCTATTTTCCAGTCAACTGGGTCATTTCAGTTTACCTAGATCCACTGTGTTCTTTTAAATGTCTGTTTTTTTCTGTTTGTTTGTTTTTTTGTTTTGGCGGAACCAGGGATTGAACTCAGGCCTTTGCGCTTGCCAGGGAAGCACTTACTCCACTGAGCCATCGCTATGGCCTGAATGTCTGTAACTTCACCCAAGTTTTTCTTTTTGTTCACCATGCTATCTTATTCCTTCTCCACCTGGCTTATTTGGAAAGTAAATCATCCGGATTGCTTTCGCACCCTGGAGGGCTCCGTCTCTGCTTCCTCTCCACGCCGCGGCACTTTTCTGTCCTTTGGTTTGCTGGTGGACCTCGCGAGGCAGAGATTATCGTTGTGCTTCCGTATTCTTAGGCCTTTGCATCGAGGGCAGTTCTCAATGGATGTTGCCTGGTTCAATGAATGAACAAACCCATAAACAATGGGGGAAAGCTGAAAACTAGGCAAGCGCACAGGACCTAAGTGGATTGGAATTACCAAAACCAAAAACCAAAAACTCCCCAAACCTTGCTTAGTTACTGACACAGAAGAGAAAACTGATAGAGATACACCCCTAACAAAATTCCCCAAGAGTCACACTAAGCCTGACTGGTCCATCAGTCTCCAGGATTATTCTAATAGATTTACTGTGGCTTGGATGTTAACTGCTCCCCAGGGGCCCATGTGGTAAAGCCTAGTCCCAGGAGAGATGCCACTGAAAACCCACGGAACTGCTAAGAGGTGGCAGGCCTCTTGAGTTCCTGGGTTTTGCTCTCATGGGGATAGTAGGCCTTCTCCTTCTCCTTCTTCTTCTCCTTCTCCTCCTCTTTCTTCTTCTCCTTCTCTTTCTCCTTCTCCTTCTTCCTTTGGAATTTTAGAGCTACAGGCTGTTCAGGGTCTCACTACTAGATGGGACTTGTAGTGATCTGCCTGTTTTCAGCCTCCCAAGAGCCGGATTACAGGTATGCACCACTACACCCAGTCTCAATTGCCTTCTCTTTGCTCTCCGGGGCTGGGGCCAGCACTGCAGGTCCAGGGAATCAAACCCCTGAGCCCTGCACCTGCTTGTAGGTGTTTTAATCCGCTGAGCTACTTGGCCGGCCCTTCCCACCTTTCTTTATAAGGTGATTTATCTCCAGTATTTGTTATAATAACAGAAAGCTGATGAACACATCAATTTTAGCTGTACTGGTCATAAATAATGCAGAATGAAGGAACTGACAAAATATGCAATGATAAAATAGGCGGGAAATGGTACCAAACTGTTGTCATACAAATATTGCACAGCAGACGAAATACAAGTTTTTCAATCTGTGCTGTTTATTATTCTTTCTAGCAATCTATGGATTGTCTGGATAAAAGTGGAAAATGAAAAGAAACAAACTTAAGGAGGAGTTTACCACTCAGTTCATAAAAGAGCTTCCAACCATTACCTGGAATATATTTTGCCATCAATATGCAGGTAGCGTTTGTGAAGCAATAGTGGCTCTTCCTTAAACATGCTATCTAGGAGCAGGATCTGGGATAAGGCATTCTTAGTGAACAAAAGAATAAATACATTTTCTAAATCAGAATTATGCATTTCATCCTTCATGGTTGGTGCCCAGTTATTTTTAATGATAAAACCTCACTCAAGAAGGAGTGAAGAGCAGTCACCTATTCTTACAGGCATTTCTACTGCTTTGTGACATGGATGACAAGTGGGGACCAATATTCCCATAATCTCTGTGAAGATTGCTGTTGTTTATTCCAAGAAAATGTTCTCATCCTATCCTGTAGGACAACTTTGATCATGCAAAATTCCTGTGACATGAAGATAAAAATTAGTATTTGGCTTCAGCAATGCATAGAAAGATAAATAATATGACTTAGTGTTGAGCAGATTCTTAATCAATTTTTAAAGAAAATAAATCTCAGAACAGAGTGAAGGACAAATTTCATGAAGATTCAGATGTGGAGAGGAGTGAAAATCAGGCATAACTTGGTTTTGTCATTGAGATTGAATCTCCGAGAGATAGGTTTGGTGATAGTAAAGAACTATGAGAAAATTTACTCCAAGGGCTGATGAGACAGCTCAGAAGACTAAGCGCCTGCTTAGGCAAGTAGAAAGACCTGGGTTCAATCCCCAGTACCACATGTTGTGCCAGGCCCACCCTTGGGTGCACTGAGATGGCCACTGAGATTGGGCGTGGTGGTGCTTGCCTATAATCCCAGCTCTGGGGAAGCTGAAAACAGGAGGATCACTATGAGTCTGAGTTGAGTAGTGAGATCCTGTACCTAATACATAAAAAAAAGAAAGAAAATTTACTCCACATATTTAAAAAATCTTTTGTTTTAGGTTTTCATTCTTTTATTTTTTTGTTCAGGGTCTCACTACATAGCCCACATTGGTAGCGATCCTGCTAATTTCTACCTCCCAAGTGCTGGGATTACAGGCGCACACCACCGCTCCCAGACTCCATCGCTGGCTCAGCGCGCCCGGAGGCGGGGCAGGCGCAGCATGCGGAGCCAAGGATTGAACCCTGGCCCCTGTGCTTAGCTAAGCAAGCGCTTAGTCCACTGAGCTATACCGCTGGCCCTAAAAATTCCTTTATAGTATTGAAATGTATACATCGTATCGAATTCACCAATTTCAAGTGAAGGACACAATGATGATTTTTAGCAAATCTACAGTCATGCAACCATCACAAATCTCAATTATAGAATATTTCCATTCATTGAGAAATCTCTCCTGCCCATTTCTAATTAATCTCCTTTGCACATGCAAGAGGCCCCTAGAGTCTCTTGTCTCTAAGAATTTACTTTTTCTGGACATTTTATATAAACGTAACTATCTAATGTGTCCTCTTTTCCATCTAGAAACTTGTCCTACACAGCATAGATATGCCACCTATATGGCTGCATGTATGAGTAATCTTTATGTTTTACTGCCAAGGTATACTGCATTGGATGAAGGTGCCACCCTTTACTTATACATTTATTCCCACTGTTTGGTCCCTGTGAAGAGTGCTGCTGAGAACAGCTGTGTACAAACGTTTGATTTGCATTTTCATTGCCTTCAGATAGAGTCTTTAAGGACTTATTGGGGGTTACAGTGAATGTATAGTCCATGTTTTAAGAAACACCAAGCTTTTCTCCTAAATAGCTTTTTTTCCACTTAAAGAAGATGAGGTTTGAATAATACATTTCATATATACTACGAGCTTGGACTCATAGTGATCATCCTGTTTTCAGCCTCCCCAGAGCTGGGATTATAGGCATGCGCCATGCCCAGTCTCAGTGGCTGGCTCAGTGCACCCCAGGGCAGGGCCGGCATGGCATGTGGGGCCGGGAATCGATCTCCGGTCCCTATGCTTGCCTCGGCAGGGGCTTAGTCCACTGAACTATCTCACCTGCCCTTCCATCCTCTATTGTTAAACCAAACTGTGAAATGTCTTATTCAAACCTCATCTTCTTTAAGTGGAATAATGGTAAAGTAAAAGGAAGTTATGATTGAATGAACTCCATGTGTGCTATATCTTAATTGGAAAATCATATGCCACTCTACACATGAGAAAAGAAACATGTATTTGCTGAAAATTGAAAACGGAGAACAAAATAAAAACTCACTATTTTATTGTGGAAATTTATTGTAGTCTTTTTTCAGCATATGCACATACATTTTATCACCACTAAAATTGTGCTTTATATGCTACTGAGGATCCTGATTTTAATGTGGCATCATTTGAGAAATTTTCTATGTTCAGAAACTCCAAAGGTTGTGTAATAGTTTGTTGTGAGCACACACTGCAATTTAACTCAGTCCTATTCAATACTTTATAATTATTAACCTATATCAATCCTGCTTTAAAGAACATCTTTGGGCTCATAAATGTGCCACAAATCCCATTTGAAAAAGGCACTGGCACATAACATTCTTCCAGAAAAAGGATAATAATTGGAGGCCGTAAGAATATTCTGCTAAGAAAAGACTTGAAAGATCGTAGCAAACAGAAAGATTTGAAGCAATGACATGAAAGAATTGGATGCTGAGCACTTTCAAAGATAAAGAAAACAATGGCATTCATTATAAGGAGGCAGTTTCCTGATTTCTGTAGATGCCAAGAACAATAACAAATAAAGAAATAAAATAAACGGAAGCATCTATGGAATAGAATACTTAACTGAATTTCTTTCCTACTCCATAACCTTAATGACATTTGGCAGAAAATAGGGCCTCTTCTCATGCCATCAATTTTCAAAGAACACTTACGTTGGAATGAGTCCCTTCACGTGAGGAATGAGTCTAGCAAACACGCACACATCCACCCTGGCTGCCGGCCCTTGGGCACACTTCATTCACTTTCTATGGTTCAGATTCTCTCATGACAGAATGGAACCACAAATACACAGCAAATTAAAAAAGAAAGTAAATTCTCTAATATATCAATCAGGAGTTTGGCTTATCAAAGAAAGCCTGTCTATCACTGTATGCTGCATTAGGGAAAAATATGAGACCTTAACTGAGTTGCCGTGCTGCTTTTAAAATTTCTAGACCACCGATCATCTCTTGGGCCTGTGGTTTGTGAAATATGTCTAGGATGTATTTTTCAGACAGGAAGTGAAAAAAAAGGCATAAAAGCACTATAAATTTTATAGTCACTCTTGTGTTGTTTTCCCAGGGAAGCAGAGCAAAACTGATCAGTAGAACCAACTGCCAGAATGGTCACTAACTTCAGGGATACAAAGAGGCAGGTAAACTCCTCAGAGGGAACATGTACAAGGGGAAGAGAAGCACAGAAGCAAGTGTTCCTGGGAGTATCAACTTAAGCATAAGCAACTCCTGAAGAACTGTGTCCATTTGTGTACTCTTTTGACCTTTCTCTGGTAGACAAGGTGCCACAGTCTCATAAGCAATTCCATGGAGTGTCTTCCTTCTGTGTAGCCTGGATTCTACCAAGAAAAATGAAACATTTCATAAACTGTTCTAGTTAGGTTGCCATTTCAAGTACTCAGCTACTAAAAGCTTGCCTCTAAATCCAAACCTGCTTCAGCTATACTTTATTTAAAGACATTTATTTTTTCTAGCTTCATATAGCTTTTATATGGAACCGTAACAGATAAATGTCAGTGCGATCTGTTGGGTTTTTAAAGTATGGAGACATGCGTAAATATTCTCACATGAATCAGATGGTGAAGACATTTCTGTTGATTTGCAGTGATATTTTTAAATGATAGAAAATTGAGTAACTCTCTTTGTCATTTACGGAGGTAATCATACGACTCAATCTTTGTCTCAGATATTAGTTTCAATTTGAAGGAAAATTTTTGTTTTTTATTTTCAGATAGAATTTCAGCTGTATATATGAGCAAAATATGATAATAAGTTATATTGAAATCTTGCAATTTGGGGAAGCACAGCCCAAAGCAAAAACAACCTCAAAAATTTTTTATTGGTTTTGTTGTCGAAACTGGATGACTCCAAACACTGTCCTTGCTGATACCCTCTGAAAATTTATTTATTTATTTATTTATTTGTGTGTGTGTGTGTGTGTGTGTGTGTGTGTGTGTGTGGCCAGCTCAGCCCACCATGGGGCGGAGCTGGCTGGCATGTGGTGCTGTGGGATTGAACCGCTGTCCCTGTGCTTTGCTAAGCTTGTTCTAAGTAGGTGCTTTAGACCACTGAGCCATCTCACCAGCCCTACCCGCTGAAAATTATGATCAGTTTTTCTATATAAATCTCTTGACTCTATATTCTCTTAGTGAAAAGTCCTTAAGTTGAATTATTAGATAATACTAATATCTTAAATTATGATTCATTTATTTATTTCAGACAAAAAACATATTTCATTTCTATGACCACTTTCAATTGCTCATATAGTTAGATATACCAGACAAATAATTCCAGGACAGATTTCCTGGATCTTTCATAGAAACCTGCAAGTTTCAGTGTTTAGTTCTGCTCAAATAATTCTTGGAGACTTTCTGTTGTCTTTCACTTGGAGAAACCTGGAAGCCACTATAGATATGATGGATTTTCTATCTGATCTGAACGAACTGCTACCTAAAAATTCTAGGTAGAATAGTTTCTCAGCAAAGGTAAGCAGAAGGACCTGTGTTCCCTAAAGACTCAGGAAAGAACTCTCCAGTTTCCTCTTTGCCACTGATTCATGGGAAAAGAGTGGAATCATGGGAACAGACCATATTCTGACTTTAAAATTGATAGCATATAGTATAGGATAAAGTGGGCATGGGGGGTATGCCTTCACTATTTTAAAAATATTTTCTATGAGGGCATACATGACCTGAAAATGCTAACTTACACTCTGAAATGGGCTCATATTGTTTATCTGTGAAATAGTTGGAAAATAAGCAAATCCAATAGACAAAGAGTATAGATGAGACAGATATCAGGGAGCAAGGCTAATCAGGTAAGTCACATTTCAAACACTTAAGTCACCTGTAATTGTAGTTCTTGAGTAAGAGATTGAATCAAGAATCCAAACTGAAGTAAATCCGTTGTTACTAATAAACTTCAGTTAAAATACAATTCTATTTTTCCAACCAATAGAATGCAAAAAGAAAATTAGATTTATCAAAATCTTCAAAAGAATAGAAAAGTGAAAGACCTAATCATCGATGTGAGTACATGTGGAGATGTCAGTTCTACAGGACAACTGAGAGGAAAGGAAGGCATCCCAAGAAGTCCTAATCCAACAATACTATCTACTTGTCGGTGAAGGGAGAGGAACTGCAGAGTGTTCTGTCACAAGGGCTGGGCCACGGAAGGGTGCAGGGAGAAGATGGCCATCTTCCAGCCAGGAAGAGACATCTCATCTGAAACCCACCCCACGGCACCTTTGTTTTGGACTTCAAGGCTCAGCAACTGTGAGAAAATAAATTCCTGTTGTTTAAGGTCCCCAGTCTGTGGTACATTGTCATAGCAGCTCAAGGTAACTAATACAACCAAATTATCCTCTTTTCAGTCTGCTGAAAAATTGGGATTTTGTTTTTGGACATGTATGGATGTTGAATTTTAACAAATTCTTGTTTCCTTAATATTATTGTATCTATTGAGGTAACAACACGGTTTTCTATTTTATTCTGTTAAGATGCTGGTTTGCAATGGCTGGTTTTTGAGTGTGAGCACATCTCTCTATTCCTGGGACAAGTCCACCTGGTTGTGATATGCTCTCTTTTTTATGATTTGGATTTGATTTTGTAGGATTTTTCAAACATAACAGAATTTCAGACAAAAATTCCAAAGGTGGAAATTATTCACCAGTGTCTCTTCAGGATCAAATCAAATCGAAAAGTTAGAGAACAGTCCCTGCAGCAGATCAGACGGACAGTATTCTAGGGCAGGTAGAAAACTGATAGAATTCTAGAACAGACTGAGGCTAACAATATTCTGAGTCAGTGGCCTTTTTAGGGGAGTTGTAGGCTTTCTTTCATTGCAAAGAGAGGCCTACATGTCTGAAGGAGATATATATATATACATAATACATACATATAGGCATTGATGCACAGCAATAGAACCAATATGGGTAAGGTGGCAAGTATTTACATCCTGCTGGCCAAGTCCTTTAGCAGTCCCTGGAATCTTCAACTGCCATCATGAAACAGGGTGTTAAGAAAAGGTACATTACTGGGTGGAAGTAAGATAAATAGCATAGACATAAATAAAGATGTTCTACAAAGTGGGAACCATAAAACCAAGAGCCTGAGGTCTTCAAAGCATTTTTTAGGAGTCAAACTGTCTGGAAACACAAATGTTTGCGCATTTTTTATTTACTTCGATGCTTCCTGGTCTTTGATCTTTGCTGGTCAACAAAGACAGAATGATTCATTTTAAGGTGCATCCAGTCTGGTAACAGTTGACTGCCCCCTTAAAGAATGGCAAGTGAGGAACCAGAGGACAGTGAGCCAGCATCATGAATCACATGTGGTGCACTTTCAGCTAACATCAAAGAAAAGTAGGAGGAACACTGGGGCTGGTGAGATGGCTCAGTGGTCTAAAGCACCTATTTAGAACAAGCTTAGCAAAGCACAGGGACCGTGGTTCAATCCGCAGCACCACATGCCAGCCAGCCCTGCCCCCTGCTGGGCTGAGCTGGCCACACACAGTCACACACAAATAAATAAATAATAATTAAAAAAAAAAAAAGATGAGCATAATCATTCTGGACTGCAAACATGCTAATAAAAAATTATTAAAAAAATGTAGGAGGAACACGTAATGATTTAGAGATGCTAAACACAGAACAATACATAGGAAGATATCTCGGTCGTTTTCCATACCCTGGTCTCTGATTTTATGCCTTTAGTTTCTAGATTGAGAAGATAACCAAAATTCCTAAAATTTTTAATTTTACTTTCAGCTTTATATTCCAAATTGTAATGGACATTACTATCTAAAGACTTTCTAAAATCTTTATTTTGGGATATGTATAAGCTATTATGTCAGCTTGTGCTAAAATTTGGGATACCGATTTACCTATTCTTTGGGTTATCTTCATCTATATGATTTATTTGATTCAAATTAAGTGTGGCATTGTTTGTTGAAACTAAAGGAGAAAATAGCATCCATACAATAATCATTCTGACAAATCCTCTGCTAATTTGTTTACTTATAGGAGCTATGAAAAAATTTCACCAGTTGGGAGTTTAAATTTAAAGTCCAGGTCAAGAGAAACTCTCTAAGAAACAACTCCAGACAGAACTTACAGGCCGAGGCAGATACAAAGTACACCTCTCTAGCATTATCTGACTAGACAATTTGTTTCTTCTCTTTATTCTTCTTGGAAACATCACAAACAAGGGCCTAGAAATTACCCATTTGCACTTATCTATCAATACCCTTTAGAGCAGGCCTGATAGCAAATGGCAAATTACCTATTATTTCTGGAACCCTTTGAAGCTTGATTGAAGAGAATATGTAAATGCCTTTCTTCCTCCTTCACTCCTAGGGGTTTAGCTGTCCTGCCTGAGATGATAATGCAATCATCTGCAGAAAACACAAATTCCCTAATTAACATTAGAGCCCTGGGAAACTTTCTCAGTGAAAGGCAAACCCAGGCTTGCCCCTACCTGGGTATCCAACAGAGAGGGGTTGGCTTGATTGATTTGATTGGGCCTTAGTTAAAAATGTCTTATTTCCCATTTTTATTTGGCAAGGGAAAGGTAAAGTCTTCATGGAAAGTCTCCTGATTGTTTTTCAGTGGATTTCCCCCATCCTATCTTCAATCAAGTAGAATACAGCAAGACCCAATCAAGAATAAACTTTCTTCACAGGGGAGTCCAGGGACACTAATAGTGGGGCACTAATCAGGGATCCTAAAGCTGAGCATTTCTGTTTCCACTCACTCTGCTGTACACATGTAATTCATTTGGACATTAACCTCTTGACTCCCCCTTCTCTTCCAAACCCAATGATCCAGTTTTCTCCACTTAAGCAAATTATTTGTCAAATCAATCCTCCTTTCTTTTTCCCCTCACTACCCCCCCTCCACGGGAGTCTTGGTACATCTAACCTTTTTTCTTTTTTTTTTTTTTAAATTCTGTCTCGTCTCCCATATGATTTCAAGTGCCTATATGATTGGAAATGCAAGACAGACAATGCCAGTCCCTTGCTCAAAACATCCAGATGGGATCTAGGAGCCATAAGTCTAAAGCTCTATTTACCCATAAATGCCAATACTTATGTTTTAATTCCTTTATCTGTGAAATAGGAACTCTAGAGAAATCTTTTCATAGGATAGTTTTCGGTACTAGTATGAGTTAATACCTGTGAGCATAGAAAGTAGTATAGAATTATGAAAATAGTACCTATATGATACTGATGATGACAATAAGGACCATGTTCCATGGGGCACAGCTCTAGGCTCCTCTGATGGCTTTGCCTTCCCACACTCACTCCACATTCGTCTTTAAGTCATTGTATTTTGTTCTGAATCACTCGAATGAACAGGATTAATATATACGACCTGCAAATACCAGCTTCTGAACCACGGCCATCTCCAGGTTTATTGGAGGCTTAGAAAATAATGGCCAAAACAGCCAAAATAAGGATCCTTCTCCCTGATAGATTCTGTGAAATATTCTGTCTGTTGCCTCAGATTTAAGTTGTCTAGATGAAGGTTTAACCTTTTGCACTCTCGACTGGATGCCTTCCTACTACAAAAATGTAACCACCATTCTGCACCAAAAGAAGAGAAAATAGTCAGGATGCAAAAGAATAGCAATGTTTAATGCTTAATGAATTTCAAAATATTTAGAGTAAGTTACCCAAAGTCTGACATTAAATGTAAGTGCAGCTAATATTTAATGGGTAACAAAGAGGGTATCAGGTGGCTTTTAGAAAACCCAAAAGGAAAACTTTGTTCTCAGGCAAGAATTTGAAAATGTTTGAATTCATTTTTCTTTTTCTCTATAAAATCTGTTTTTTTTTTTTTTTTTTTTTTGCTTTTTTTTCAAGACCGGGGATTGAACTCAGGCCCCTGTGCTTGCCAAGCAAGGACTTATTCCACTGAGCCATCTCCCCAGCCCCTACAAAATCATTTTTAAAAATAAGCAAAATCAATGCTAGTTTAACAGCAGAAAGAACCAATAGAGATAGCTAATAATTATACAGGTGAATTGATTCTAATTTTTTTCACCTCCTTATATCAATTACTTCGACTTAGAAATTTCTACCATCTTACAATCCCCAGTTAAAACAATGGACATAAATATCAACAGCAACACACACTACTAATAGAGAGGCAGGAGATTCGGGTGTGGCGAACTGGCTGGGCAGTGACCTGCTGTTCACAGAGCTCGGGGACTCACGCGTAGAACGTCCCCAAGCCCTCCAGTTGGAATCAAACAGAGTGCTATCATCAACTCTTCTTGTAAGAATTTGAGCATGTTTTAGATAGGACTAGACCCGACATTGGCTTGAGGAGGGGAACGTACAAAAGATGGCCGCCACTGAGCTCCTGGGCACGTACTCTCTCTTTCCCAGTGGCCCAATCTCACCCTGTAGAGTGTGCTCTACCCTCCACTTTTAATTGGCTCACACTTGCTCTGCAGAGTATGATTCTTTTTATACCTTTAATAAACATAATACCTCACTGCCTGTTAAACTTGTCTTAACCAATTCTTTGTCTAAGACAGTAAGAACCAAGAAAGACTCTTTAGAAGGAGTCCCACAACTTCTAGGTAAAATATTGCAACCAAAACAGAAAGTCCTGATTTCAACAGGGATATTAGACATTGAGCTCTTGTTTTCCTTCATCCATGGCCAGGGCAAGGATCCAACTGGCTCCGTGCCACTGTGGTAGCTCCTACTGACTATAAGGAGAATATTACTCACCACACAGGACATAGATAGAGTGACCAGCGGGTTGGGACAGGACAGAAGAATGAGACAGAAGTGGAGGCTGTCATGGACCTTCCTTAGTTCTCACTAGGCCATGTTGGGAGAGCCACTAACTCCAGCCAGCAGGCCAGGGCAGTAGTTTTCCCCTCTTGTTTCATAAGTGACTCCATCAGATCTTCAACTTTGCCTTTCAGCTATCAAATTCTAAAATACTTGCCACCTGGCATTGGAGAAAAGGTTTTCCCAAATCTGTTTTAGATCAAAAGCCCTAAGGAAAATAGAAAGTGAACTACTGCCTTTCTCATGTATCACTGCAATTAAGTAAAACTCATATTCGTGAAGCACAAACTCCTGTAACTAAGCATCTTATTGAGAACCTATTAAAAAGCATGCATATTTAAAGATAAATTTCCCTATAAACAATGCCTGTGGTAAAATTGGTTTCAGGTCACTTTCAGGATTACTGCACTTTTCATCAACAAAACACAAAGAGAAATATGATGCTGCCGTGGTTCTCACAGAGCAGTACTACAGAGCTCTACTACTTCCTAGAGCAATTCAGGTCAATTCAGTCATATCAAAGTTGGGAGCAGAAACCAAGAAAATTTATAGGCCCCTGACTGGTGTGACTGACCTCTTCCTACCGATTTGCAGTTAAGTTACTGCAATTTAGTCACAATCTCGTTGTCCAGATAACTGTCTTGAATCTCATTCTGGGCCTAAAGGATCTCATTTTAGCAATAATTATGTCCCCAGGAATGTATGCAGAAAGAAAGTATTTAGAGTCACTCATTGAAGAAATGATGGCAGAGGAATAGATAAAGCGTCTCTATCTTTTTTTTTTTTTTTTTCTTTTAGCAGACTATATTTATTGAGGGAAAGAAAGCTCCTGTCTGAGAGAGGGACAGGAGGGAGGCCAGAGCCGGTGGTTCCTCCAAGCCTCTCTATCTTGATGTTTAAAGACTGATTCACTTTTCTTTGAAGAAGATAGTAGACACACTTTGATTCCCACATTTCCCTGCATCTGATTTGTCCTTTGTTTATGCCAACATGTGCCTAACGGAACGCTTCAGCTAACCTTTCAGCAAAATATAAATGGGAAGTTGTTTACAAGGCATGATTTGCAATAATTACTTTCTCTTCAGTTGGAAATCCATTATTGAATTGGCAAGAATAAGAAAATGTAGGCAAATATATAAAAAACATATAGTAAACACACATCTCATGTATTTCCATTACAAAAGACAACTAAAAATACGATGCTTGCATAACAAATCTCTCAGACCAGCAATTTGTAAAAGCTGAGTTACCAGTTTGATTACTAGGTATACATTTCAAATCTTCCCAGAATTGAGTCTATCTTTCTGCAATTGTTACTTAACCAGGCAATCGTAGGTGGGAAATGGCAAAGTGCAGAAAATTCTTTTTTCAAATGAAAAGACATAAAAAATAAAAAGGACAAGGAAAAAAACTTCTGCTTTAATGAAAAGAAGAGTCAGTGTTTAATTGCTTGATCAGCCTTTCCTGTATATGGTAAGCAGAGCAGTAAATCTGACGATAGCAATATATAATATAACAATGATTGTTAATTTTCTATTCTTGTTTTGAAACTCTTTACCATTTTTATTGTTTTATGTTGTTCTTTTGGTCTTTGTTATTGCTTGTTTTTGATTTTTTCCTCTTAAAATAAAAAAAATGAAAAGACAAGAATAGATGTAAGAAATATAGGATTCAGTCAATTATAGAGTTCATTTATCATTTAGTCAGAAATTATTAGAGCTTTCCCATGAAAGGCAAGCACAGCATCATGTGATGCTTCACTGATCTTTGTGAGCAAGAACCCTGTTCTGATTTTTAAATCAACGCAATTGGCCCTAAACAGTTCACGCTCAAAGGGAGGAATTAGAAAACACACAGGCTGTTATTAGTGATTTGCTGTACTACATGCAATGAAATATGTTAAAAGGTGAAACATCAACATTTTAAACCATTTTAGATGGTTTAAAAATGAGACAAAACAAAAATCACCCTTCTTTGTAGGAAGGAATCAGGAAATGTTCACGAAGAAGTGATTTAAGATATATTAGTCCCTGGCAAGCGCAAAGTCCCGGAGTTCAATCTCAGGTACCCAAAACAGCAAAACTAAACAAAATCACACCTCCACCACCACCAAACCAAACAAAACAAACAAATAGAATAAAATTTTAAAAAACAAAACCAAAAATTTGTAAAAATAGGAACTTGAAAGGGAATCATTCTAGGCTGAAAAAGCCACAGTCCATTTAAAGTATTGGAATATTTTGAAAAATTAAATAAGTAAGTGTTACTGAAAAATAATGCAGAGAGGAGAGATGTTGTAGCAGGAAGGAGGGCACGCCTCTAATCTGGGCTAGACCTCAGGAGGCTGAGGCAGGAGGATTGCTGAGGATTGAAGGTCAGCCTAACTACATAACAACGCAATCTCTTAAAACAAAACACTGAGGGCTCTCATTGCTCATTAGTGTGATAGGACAGGATTAATAACCCAGATTTTGAGATTTGGAATCCAGTGTCCTTTCTACTGCACCACCCTGACATGACGGACTCCATAGAAATTGAGGAGAGCTAATGTGCAGACAGAAAGGAGCAGAGATGTAGACAAATTCATGCCACCTTCTCCAGAGAACATTCGCTGACCTTTTTATTATTATTATTATTATTGTATTTTAGGGAAGGGTCTACAGGGTGTTCTGGGTCTCACTACTAGATTGGACTTGTAGTGATCTGCCTGTTTACAGCCTCCAAAGAGCTGGGATTACGGCGCGCACCACCATGCCCAGTCTCACTCTCCATCTCAATGCGCCCCTGGGGGAAAGGCTGGCACATCAGGCCTGGGGATGGAACCGCGGTCCCTGTGCCTGCTTGCAGGTGCTATAATCCGCTGTGTCATCGCATTACCTGGACCTGATCTGAAACTGATTCCAAAGGGCATTTGCTAGTGCGTTGTTTCTACTTTGACTCTGGAAATAAAGATCACGAACTCTTCTCTGTTCACTGCTAGACCTCAAGACTTCTAGTATTCTGAAGAATAGTTAGGCACATCATGCGTTCTCACACATAGGTTGACTGAATAAATGGAAAGGACGTTTTTGGGTCATTTGTCTGACCTTGAACTTCTTTGTATCTAGCTTGCAAATCAATGTAGTGGAAGTGGATCTGTGGTTTTCCAGTGGAACCATGGGGATTCAAGGGAAACAGTGGCAATTTCTAACCTTCACACTGCACTACTTTCTGGACTTTTTAATCTGTGTTTCTTGTTCTAAGATTGGGCATCTATATTCTTTTGAGTAAGGATCTTGCCAGACAAAAGGTTTAAAAATAGCTCAGCTAGTTGATTTTAAATGCTATCCATCTCTAAAATTTCATGCCTCTAGTATGCTTATAAGTCTAGTGATTAAGACCCTGAGGTCTTTTTATTTTTTATTTTTAAGACTCTGAGGTCTTTAGCTAATGGCTTACAGGTGACCCTTAAGGGATTTTTCTTTTTTTGTACAACAGGACCCATTTTAAGAGATATAAGTGGAAAAAACAAAAGCCCAAACTGTACATTATTATAAACTTAGCTACTCCATCTCAAATTTTTTGGCAAAACAATTATCTCTGGAAAGGCTCACTCGTTATTCTTCCTTATCTGTTTTATTAATAAATAAATAAATAAATGGATAAATAAATACCAGAAAAAATACATCCAAAGTGACACAGGACAAGAAAAAAATGAACAGTCTAAGGTAAACATAGGGTTGCAGAGAATGACCTGAAGCGCTTAGACATCACTTACTTTAGTTCTAAGTACAGCTTTAGGGTTCCATGTAAACAGGTTCCCCTGAGGTGGCAGCACTTCCATTTGTCAGCATAGACAGAGATGAGAGGATCAGAGAAACCTAACATGGTTCTCATCTCTAGGATATCCTAATGTTTGTGTTGAGCAACCCCCTCAGGCTAATGCAAAACTCATCACTCACTGTGAAACTCTCGCCATAACAATGATTCCAAAAATCACCTTTCACTTTAAACTCTGAGAGTGAAATGTGTTGAATATAATTCTAATTTACAAAGGCCCCAAAGACATAAAATGCCAGCACTGTGATGTAATACTCAAGAGACATTTTTTTAAAAAAAAATCTGTGACAAATGATGAAAGCTGGGTGAAATGTTTTGCAATGTTAAGAGATGTCAGCGTCTAACATTTTAATTCACAACTCAGATTACCATCTGCACCCAATCGAGGAATCCACTCAAATCATAATACTGTTCTTTTATTTGGAAATCAGTTTAGATCATCCCGATCTCTCCATTCCAGGCCAAATGACTTAGCCTCAAAAACCATCGAATAAGCCATTCTATTTCTTAAATAATGGTGATAAAAGATGACACAATGGTTAAGAAACAAACAGAACCTTCCCTGGCAGAGCAGCTTAGAGAGTCCTGCGGCTCACTTTGATTTGGCTTCTTCCAAATGAGAAGAGGCAGGAGAGAGGCAAACAAGCAACAATGTGACAAAGGACCTGGACACATCGATGATGTCCTGGAAACATCACCTGTAATGTGGAACCAAAGCAATTTAGGGCCCTCATGGGCTGCTTCTTGTGTGTTTATACAGAAAAATCTTCAGAGGGCAAGGAAAACAGCACAGAGAAAAGAATAATCTCAAGGATAGTATTCTTTCATTTTATACTGATGGCCACTTTTCTCTCTGCTTTCCTAAGATATTCACATACAGCTGGATATTTCAAACTATTTCACTTTTTCCCTTGACAATAATGTTTACCTGGTCTTGGATTCACTCACGTATTTGAGCAGGAAAGGAGATTCACCGAGCACTTCATCATTTCCACAATCCTCCCAGAAGATGGGAAGATAAATATGAACTAGCCATGCAAGATGGCACCGAATGCCTATTTCTCCAACATTAATTATACTAAAATAAAATGAGATTATGGATGATAGCGAATAATGGCTGGAAAGGACTTCAAGAGAATCTGCATAATTCTTTTTTACTTCCTGTTTCTCTTCCTTTCCGCTCTCCTCTTAGCATTGTCCTTTCCCCTTCCCTGTGCTCTTTACTTCTCTTTCTCCTCCTCTTCCTCTTTCTCTTCCTTCTTCACCATCTTTGCCTTCTTCTCTTCTTCCTCTGTTTTCTTCTCTCACCTCCCTTCCCGCCTCTCCTTTCTTAGCCATCTATGTATTCCTACACATCATAAGAGACCTGGAAGCTAGCCCCTGACTAGTAGATAGGAAGCTTTGTCGTCACGAAATGTAACAGAGACCTAAAGCTTGGTGTGCTCACCGTGGTGGCCCTCACATCAATGTGGCCACTGCGCACCTCCATTGAGGTTCAGCCGCAGTGAGACGTGTCGCCGGCGTAGCTCTACCAAATTTCCAATATTGAATTAAAAAAGAACAAAAAATAATATTATTAATAATTTAAAAATATTACATGTTGAACTGATAATATACTGAGTTTACTGAGTTAGAGAGCATTATGAAAATGAATTACATCTACTTATTTTTGTCCTTGGCTACTAGAAAATTTGCAGTTTTCTTTATGATCATATTTTATATCCATTGGGCAGCCCTGTTCTAGAGGGATTGGTGGTTGGCAGATGTTCATGCAGATAATTGTGGAAGACTTGATAATGCAGCCAGGTTTACTGTTTTTCTAAATTTGAACAGGAGCAAATTCTGCCAATTGGAATTTTATTATCTATGGCATAAAAGGGGCCATAATCAACATTGTTGTAACATGGACTTTATCTATAATATGAGCACAGGAAAGACACACGGGTTTTCACAATTTCAGACTGCAAATGGTCCACTGAAGGCCAATCCATATATTCATATCTTGGAAATAAGAACTTACAGCATGGAGAATCAGGTAAGTACATCATAAAATAAAGATGGACATCCTGTCACTGAGCAGTTATACAATTTGAAGGAGGAAACTAGCTCTAATCTTAGTTCATCTGACTTGAAAACCTATTTCAGAATAACAGTATGTATCCCAATAAATCTATTGCTACCTTTTCCCCAGCGATTTCACATCTTGGTTTTGCTACGTTATACTTCCAGAAGGCCTGCAAGCAAAAGTACCCTCATATGCATGCATGTGCCATACATTCTTTGAAAACAACATTACAAGGGTAAGAGCTTGCTGAAAATAAAACAGCATTTTGTTGTCATAGCAACCCTAACTTTTAAAAAAGCAACATTAGAGCAAAAAGAGCTCATCAAGAGGTGCGTTGAGTTGTTATAGCAACCAAAATATATCTCCACAAAAATAAGTTTGCATTAAAATAGCCAGAGAGTTATAATAGTAAAAGACTATTACAAAAGCATTTCTTTGGAGCCCAGAGGTTTAATCATTCCTCATTTATTCAGGACTTGTGTCCTCTGCACCATTAAAACAAAACATCTTGTGTGATTCTTCTGGCACATAAGGACAGTGACAAGCAGGAGTGACACGCTTTTGTAATACCCCGGATCACTGACTAAGCAAAAGTTAGCTTATAAACATTAATAATTTAATGTCTTGTGAGTCGGAAGAAACATGAAATAAGAAACAGAGAACAGAGCTGTCAACAAGAGTCATTCACAGACTTAGAAAGAATGGATCCAAAACAGGATTTCCAAACTTCATCGTAAGTAACATTTGGATGAATGCATTGTTTACTGGGAGGGGCTGTCCTGTGAACTAGAGGATGTTTACCTGCATCCCCAACCACTACTCACCAGATCCCAGGAACCCTTCACCCCGGGAGTAACATCCAAAATACTTTCAGACTTTGTCAGAACCTCACAGCAAAAAAGAGGGCAGCCAAATTATGTATGGTTGCAAATGACTGACCTAGGTGCATTTTATCCCATCATGAAATGCATGAAAATATAACTAATGGGGAGGAAACTAAGACAATCAGTCATTCATTGTCTCTTTTGAGAGCCAGCCCTCCAAAACTCCCAAATCCTTGACATCCAAGACTGATCAGTGCATTCTTAGTTTCAACTCCTGGTGACTTTGGCACAGAATGGTCACTGTGATTTAGATACCCTGCAGTTCCCTTCTGCATCAGCAGCACCTTCTCCAAAGCCCGTGTACTCCTCTGTACACATAGAATAGGAAACGTTAGAGTTAGTTCAAACCTCCTCTGTCTCAGTTGGTTCTCTCTCATTGCTGAGACAAAATAGTCAACACCCAAAATGAAGGAAGGAAAGGTTTATTTAGCTCATAGTGGAAGTTTCAGACCATACACGGCTGGCTCCAAGGTCAAGTGGCGCATGGCAGAGGGCAGCGGTATATGATGGCAGAAAACAGCAAAAAGCAAGAACCAAAAGGGAGGTGCAGGGTCAGGACAACAAAGGCAGAAGAGCGCCTCTCTCCTTTCCTTATATTGCCTCCAGGCTCTCCACCCCAGGGTGGGTGTAGCACTCATACCCATGATCCCAGCGTTGTATCACAAATTAATCAAACTCTAGAAACCTGCCCCAGTGACTATATGAGGCTTATATGGGACAACTAGACACAAGTCATAGCATCCTCTCATCTCTATTACTTGTCACTGTTGTTTTCTATTCATCCTAAGGTTTTATTTGGAAAAAAATCATAGTATCCCAAATGTCCCCATTTACTTTTAGTCAACTACTCAAATTCCCCTCAGTCATTATTTGTTTACTTGTATGTCACTTTGAAGTGCTATTCATACTTAAGAATTTGGTTAGATCATAGAGCTTAGGAATTTTTTTTTTTTTTTTTTTTTTTTTTTTTTTTGTGGAACCAGGGATTGAACTCAGGCCCTTGTGCCTGCCAGGGAAGTACTTACTAAGCCATCTCCCCGGCCCCAAATTTAGGAATATTGAATAGTTTATTGAAATTTGATAAGTTAAAATAATAAGTTTTTGTTCAAATTGACTGTGTAACCTAATAAAAAGCTTGGACAAAGTATAAAAAGAGAAGATTCGGAAAAAAATTCCCTGAACTTGAAAAACTCATGTCTGTCTAGTTTCTCAGTGCCAGTAGGTGTGAACTCCAAATGGCAAACTCCTTAAGAACAAGCACCGCCCTTCTGCCTTCAAGGGTTGCACAGTAACTGACCCAAAGTACCACACAGATGACCAGCATCAGCCTCTTGGATTTAGGAACATGAGATGTTAGGTATCCTATACTTGTATCAAGTTATTGTTAGCATGCTTGATGTGGTTGTGGAGAGCTTAAGGATATATAGTTCTTTCCAGTTCTCTCACCCACTTTATTTTACTTTTCATGCTCTGTGTATCTAAATAATTTCTCAAAGTCAATTTTGGTGGAATCTATTTGTTAAGGATTTTCATTTCTATTATCTTCTTACTGGTTTTCTATGAGTGTATTCGTTTGAGGAATGTCAAATTTATTGTGAATCTACAATACACATACATCTTTTCTGCTGTGTTTTCTAACATAAAAGGCTTCTCTTACTCTCTTGAAGATCATCCATGCTGCTGCAGGCAGGACATGAGAGAGCTGGTCAGTGTATATATAGAAAGCTCCTGAAAAGTAGAGAATGAAATTTTCCTCTGGTCCTTTCACTTGGAGAAGAAGCTCAGAAATGAACAACTCACTAATCGCAACTTCCTTCAACAACACTGAAAAGCTAAATTTTAAGTAAATGAGTTATAGGAAGGCATTGGTCAGAATACAGAACACTTAACTATTTCATTTGTTAATGAAAACACACAATTCCCTTGCAGTGTAAGCATGATTCTTGGTAGCACTCAAATAAATGGGTTCTTGAGGCCTGGAGGAGTTGCTCCATGTGGTCCAGGACAGTGTTAGGACCTAATGGTGCTCGTAAATGCGCATGACCGGAATGAAGCAGGATAAACATTCTTACCTTCAGAGGCAAGATCAGTGCCTTACTAATAACATAATAAAACACAATTTTAAGGGTAATTAATAAGAAAAGAGTATTAATGGTTCTATTTTTTAAAAATTATTTATTTATTTATTTATGTCATGTATTTTGTGTGTGTGGCCAGCTCAGCCCACCAGGGGGCGGGGCTGGCTGGTATGTGGTGCTGGGGGATTGAACCGTGCGTGGTCCCTGTGCTTTGCTAAGCTTGTTCTAAGTAGGTGCTTTAGACCACTGAGCCATCTCACCAGCCCCTAATGGTTTTATTTATTTATTTTTTATTTTTTAGGGAAGTGTCTATGGAATGTTCAAGGTCTCACTACTAGATCAGATTCATAGTGATCCACCTGTTTACAACCTCCCAAGTGCTGGGATCACAGGTGCACACCACCACGCTCAGTCTCAATTGCCATCTCCGCGTGCCCTGGGGGTGGGGCCAGAACAGCAGGCCCAGGGATTGAACCCCTGGCTCTTGCGCCTGCTAGCAGGTGCTTTAATCTGCTGAGCTATTTGGCCAGCCCTTTTCATTTTTTAAATTTTTTTTTATGTTTTAGAGAGTATTAATTTTTAATACTTTTTGATTTTGTACTTAGAAGTAATTTTTTTTTTTTTTTTTTTTTCTGGAACCAGGGATTGAACTCAGGTCCTTGTGCTTGGCCAGGGAAGCACTTATTCCACTGAGCCATCTTCCTGGCCCCTCTTACAAGTAAAATTAATAATTTTTTTTTTTAATTCCAAAAGCTAGTTTCATTTTCTAGCCAGTAAGAAGCCCTACACTTGCCAGAGTCAGAATGAATTTCAATGGAAATTTGAAAAGCCTCACTTTCTGTAAAGTAAGGTCTTCCTAAGGAAGCCTGATTCACCTGAGGCTTGGTACAGAGACAACATACACTGTTTCTGCCACAGACAGAGTGGTAAGCGCTACTGTAAAAGCAATCATGCTTTTCATAAATTGTGTACATCAAACAAAAGGCTCCTTGCTAGTGCTTATACTGTGTCATGTGGCCTCGACAGAACTTCACCTTCTCCTCTGGAAAAAGTCAACAGAGAACGAACTTTAAAAACCAGCTAGCAATGTTCAGTTGGTGATTTTTGCTTTCATTTTATCCTTTCGCTTGCTTGAACTCATTACAATGAAAAAAATAATATAAAGTAATTACAATGGTTATTGCGTTAAATGGTGTTTTCTTCAGTTTAAAAAAATGCAAGAGATGATGCTGTTTAGAACAGCCAAGGGAGAGAAAAATAGACTGCATTGGACAGTGTTACACATGCCTTAAAATACTGTACAAATTCATTTTTTAAAAAATCAATATTTAGATAATTATAAAGAGACACATGCAAGTGTGAACTGTTTCAGGAAAAGAGGAAAAAAATGGAGGAATGCGTTAAGATCTTTCTTTGCATTCTCCACTCTCTATTGTAAAAGTATTGCATTAACAGAGTATCACATTATATTTTTTTCTCTCCAACTTCAGGGTACTTTTCATGAAAAAAATGGTTTCCTAGGAGCTACAAAACTGCAGGTCAGCTTAAGCAGAAGGGGGTACTAAGAAGAAGGTGACATCCCCGGGCCAAGCTTCCAATTCACTGACAATTGGATTCATTTTATTCTTTTTTGTTCATTTGTTTGTTTTTCATTTATGTATTTGGTACAGGGTCTCACTACACAGCTCAGACTCATAGTGATCCTCCTGTTTTCAGCCTCCCCAGTGCTGGGATTACAGGCCTACGCCAACATGCGAGGACTCCTTCACCCTGGGGGTGGGGCCTGCACAGCATGCTGGACCAGAGATCAAACCCTGGTCCCTGTGCTTGCCAAAGCAGGTGCTTAGTCTGCTGAGCTATCTCGAGTGTTCATTTTATTCTTACAACCTTTCACACATTAAATATTTTTGGATAAAAATCTTATGTTAGATATATTTCTTGGTACTAGGGATAAAACTGAAGTCGAAAGATACCTGATTTCTATCTTTGCAGAGCTTATTGCTTGGTAGAAGCATAGAAATTATTCAAGGAGTTGTAAAATCAAGATAAACAATTGGTAGAAAAATGTGTTTTCATGAAGGTTTGAAATCACTGAATTTGACCTAGTTTTGGAGATGAGAAAAGGCAGAAAACTAACAATTAATATAAAATAAAAGTGAGGTGATTCTTATCTTTCACAAAAAATCAAAATTAAATCACCAGTAGGCCTAGTGCCTCCCTGGCATCCCGTTATCACACATCCTGGAACACTGACATTTCAAAGCTCCAGATTACTTTAAGACTCAGAGTTACTTAAAAGAAGTTCATCCAACATTTTCAGTTTTTCAACATTTCGTTTTGAAATCTGTGGTGGGTTGCAAACTGGTGGGCAACTTGTGCCACCAAGCTGAACTGAACTAGCCTGGTGCTGGGTGTGGGAGGCCTACCTGTGGATCGCGGCCGGCAGCATAAGAGACAGAACAGGAGAAGAAAGGGTGGGTGTTGGGAGCTGACAGAAGCTAAGAGTGGATGTTAGGAAAGCTGCTGGGAAGCTGCTTAAGAGCTGCTGGTTCTCTTGAGCTGTTTAGCTGGGTGACCTCATCGTGCTGGCTTTTCTGTTGAAGTTGGCTGTTCTCGTGGGGAGAGTTTGGGACCTTGTCATTGCTGAGAATGGCTGTGTTACTTTTAGGGGAGCTCTAGTTCTTCACTTGAGTGTTATTTTCTAGCTCCAGCTCATATTCCCTCAGCCTGCTGGCACACATCCTTCATCCCGCTGGCACAGACTTTTTAACTTCCACTACTGACCTTTAGGCTTTCCCAGTGCAGACCCATGAAACAGGCCTGCATGAGACATTGTTGTGGGTGCGAGACCTCCAGTTGGACTCAAGGGAGTCTTGCCATGTGCTCTAGTTCTTCAATCGAATTCATGCAGGACAGTGTTGTGGGATCCAGGCCCTCAACTGGAGTCTTTGGTGCTTAGTGTGTGGACAGATTTCCTGTACTTTTTTATGATTCTTTGGGTGACTATTAAGAAAATAATTCTATTAAATATGTGTCCTGTATTGTATGGCTCTCCTTGCAGTACCCTAAGTCACGCCATGATCCCACAGCCCATGGCTTTTGATTGAGTCTATCCAGAAGTCAGAGGAGTACTGCAGTCACCGGCACCCAAAACACATTAGCATTTGGCCACTGGAAGATCAAATCATTGCCCATTTTATAGGCTAAAGCAAATCAGTAGTGTTTGCTGTAGCACTGCACACCGTGCCACTCGGCAGAGTGGTGTGGGGATAATCAAAAGATAATTTGTCAAACTGGACTGGATGATTTGGCCTGTGTGCCATGCTAACACCAGAGAATTATTCAACAGAATCTGAGGGAACACAACATCGGAGGCAACAGACGTAAGGAGATATAGTGCCAATGCCTTGTGTCCCTTGCCATGCTGTTCACTGCGCTGAACCATGCACTGGCAATATTGAACATGTTGAACACAAATATACTTCATGTAATATCCTCAAACCATGTGTGTATGTGTACTGAATTGTTGCCACACTCGCTAGCTCCTTGCAGATGTTGCGAAATCTCAGACCCATCCAATCCCTGTGGATGAAACTGTCTTCTTTCTGTTGCCATATTTTCTGGGTACCGTGCAATAGTATTCCGATTTCCCTTGTCTGACCCATATCTAAATCAGTCAGTAAATTTGGATGGTTTTACCCTCTTGAGCTCCCTGCCCATTTGTCTTTCAGTCATTTGAGTTGTTTGTTAAAAACGGAGATTCAGAGCCAGACTGACAATCTCCTCAGTTGGAAGTTCGAGAATCCTGCATAGGCTCAAAGCTAGTGTCATCATTAGTCCTGGTCATGGATGATGGCAGACTAAAGTAAACCAGCTAGAGTGAGCAGGCAGTGACTTGGTGACATAACCTCAGTGTCCACGCCCCCATGTGCCCTCTGAGTTCCTATTTGCTCACTTCCTAGCACAGAGCTTCTGCCTTGATTCTTGATCATACCTCCATCCCACCTCTGAAAGTGAGGCTCCAGCCTGACACTCCGAAAGAGTGTTTGCTTCCCGAAAGCCATTCTAGTTTCTGGGCTGCCTACCTCCTACAAATTGTCCACTATGCCCTTCTTGTAGGTGATACTGGACAAAAATGAGAAGTATAATTCTGGCTTGAGCAGGACACATCATGTACAACATTACAAAATTATGATCCAGTCACTGGATAACAAAAGTATTAACTAAGGACAATTATTAATCACAGGTAGGAAACTGTTACAAATGCAGAATCACATATAGCATCCAACACCCAGATTTATACACTAAAAGTGACAGCTAATGATAGAGCCACAGCATCATCCTGATATGATAAAGTTATGATAGATATAACTGCCTATTATTACATTTCACTGAATTATCTGTGTGAACCTTAAATACAAGCCATCTTCTGCACCCTTAAGTGAGGCAGGGGAAGTTTTATGCTTTTTATAAAGAGAAAAAAACAATGTGAAGACAGACACAGAGATGGAACTGATACAGCCACATGTGAAGAAATGCTGACAACCTCTAGGCACTTCTCAAAAATTCATTTTGCTAGTAGTTCTGGGGGCTCCAGTTCCCACACTTAGTCATAGCCTTCTTTCTGGCTGAGTTGTACTGTGGTGAAGGGCAAGAGGCAGGGAGAACGCACGTGGGTTTTGTGTTCTCTTGCTTATGAAGCCATCAGGATTCAGTCATGGAGGTCCCACCCTAATGATGCTATCTAACCTGAATCACCTCTCAAAAACCTCACTTTTATATGCCATAATTGGATTAAGGGTTAACCCTCCTTATATATTTTAATAAGGATTAAATTTCAACACTGAAACCCTTGGGAGACACACTCAAACATAAGCAATAGTAAAAGTCAACAGTTATGAAGATTGTTGGAGATATTCAGTATCATCCCTTCATCATGCATACTATACCTAAACAGGGAAGATAAATATTTCAGTTAGACATGAGTCAAAGTAAAAAAAAAAAAAAATCTCTTTTTGCAAAACCCCCCCAAAAACAATAACATTGAACCCTGAGTGTCAGAAGTCCACTTAGTCAATGATTTGTATTTAGGCTAAAGTTCAAGGTGGGATGGCAAATCAGAGGGATCCTGGATCTATTTGTGAACATATAATGTCTGGTCTTCTAGCCAGTCCTAGAAATGGGTAGTAGGTGCGGAATCCTCATGCAGGACCCCGATCCATAATCGTGGTAGGCAGGAGACGGGTCTTCCACTGCCTTTGCCACAGGCACGTTCTAACGGGGCTGTGACAGTGGGTGGAATGAGGGAAGTTGGCACCAGGATCACAAGACACACAACTGCTCTCTGATCTATCTTCCAGCATAGCAAGTGCAGTAAGAAAAACAGCAATCAGAAGAGTACTGGAAGGTTCTATCCATTGTACAGTGTGACAGGAGCAAGCATGCTTCTGTAATAGCAGCAACTCAACCCATACTGACTGTCTGAAGGCTTGGCTTCAGTTTCCTCTAGTCATTCAATCTCTTCAACAATTCTTGATAGAAAAAAAGGTCAGTCTGTTTTGATTTCTTCAGACTTTATTTTATTTAATCTAAAAGATCTTCAATCAAAATGAGTAAATGTCTCTATTCCCTTTCTCCCAATTTTCTCCAGTTCTCTTATCCCAAGAGAATGCAGCTACAAAAATATGGTTCTTTGCCCATGAGGCTCTTGGTAGAACTGCCCCAAACCAGTTCACACTATGCTAATTAGAATTAGCAAGGCAAATTAGGTGCTGAATTGGACCGTGGTTTTCCTCCCTAATAGGGGAATTGAGGCTGTTGTGTTGCTGTTTTTTTAATTTGCTTATGATCTTAAAAGAGGCTGCTAGGTGTGAAATGAAAGCATGTACCTTACCCAAAGCAATGTAATCTAATACAATTTTCTGTGTATTTAATTACTAGGATTCTTCATTATAAAATCAGAAGTGACTGTCATGGGTGCAAATTGCTGGGCCTCTTTTATATTTTATTTTTTCTAATTGAAAATCAGACCATTGGTCCAAGTGTGCATGTAAATAAACATTCAGTTGACAATAAGCAGTGTGTCAGAAGAACTGCTTTGAGTAAAAGCATCCACTCCGCAGCTCTTGCTCCAGCTTGGATATTACATAGCTGTGCATTCCTAATTGTGGAGCAACAACCTTATTGCCTTCATTAAACTAAGCACTTTCTGAAGAGCTAGTGACAACTTAATCTTTCCTGTACTCTCCATCTCTAGGAAATGTTCCTACTATTACCATTTAGTAGGTATTTATTGCTTGCATAGATATGAGTGAAGAAAATTCTCAAAAATCAATGGTTTAGTAGCTTAGTCATTAAGAAGGATTTTATTTTCTCCAAGAAGAGAATTTATTTTGAATTATTTGATAAATGTTACTGGGTGAGGAGATTTGATCCATAACAGTGAGGAACAATTCCACTGAGATCAATTCTTAACCTGTGAGTTTCACATGGGATGTGAGGCTGCAAATTTCCTTCCTAAGAGTCTGTTTCTAGAATTTCAATATGGTAAATTTCCACACACATCTGCACACAGAAACACAAATACACACCACGCTTTCTTACTAACTCCTACCTGTTTTTAAGCCAGTTCTGCCAGTTTTCCCTACTCTCCCATTGACACTCTCATGTCTGTGTATAATTCCATGAAAGCAGCTTCCACTCTGGACTTTAAAGTCATTAGCCAACACACACTTCCAGTTGTTTCAAAACAGGCAATTACCTACCTCCCCATTCCTGTTTTTTTTTCTTTTTTACTATTTTTTATTCTTTTTTTTTCTTTTTCCTGATTTCACTTTAAAATTTTATTGAGATTAAATAGCAATGAAACAGTTTCAAAATAGGTTAGTATGACAGTTACAATAATTAATATATTACATATTGTTGTCTTCATAGTATAAGACGCAGACATGATATCTTGTCTAAACACTATTGGTACAAACCTTTTATCTCATTGAGCAAAGAGAAAGTAGCTGTGTATCTATCATAACTACTATCCTGCTGCAATGTTGTATATGGTTAGATTTCTAAACTTCTGTGTAAAAATGTGTAATTGTTTATTTCTATTTTTTATTTTATTTTATTTTTTCACATTTTTAGGGATTCAAAGTTTAGCATACCATTATTTATTTTTTGTTTTTGGCAGAACTGGGGATTGAACTTAGGCCCTTGCACTTGCCAGGGAAGCGCTTATTCCACTGAGCCATCTCCCTGGCCCCAAGTTTAGCCTATCAATGATTGTTGCAAAATACCGGTTCCATGTTATATCTAAGGTGTATGATATTCAGACTGATAGTGATATTAAGCTCAACTTCCTAGGTTGTAGGGTAATAATATCATTAAGCTTCTCTTCTGGAGGGTTAACAACTTAAGTTTGCAGACAAAAAAATTAGAGAAAAAGAAGGGGTGCAAGGATAACCAACATTTTGGCCCTAGCCCTTCAAGGTCAATGAGGACTCAGGACATAAGAGAACCTGTACTGTAACATCATGTAACTCAGTTGTGTCCCAAATTTTCTGTTTAAAGATATTATGGGGTCACAGAGGAAAGTGATCAATGATTTAGAGTGTGCCAAAGGAAAATCACCTAGAGAGAAAATATTCTCTTACGCTTTCACAGAGAGCAAATTGGTCAAGCAATGGCTGTGAGTCACCCAGTCACCCATTCCTGACAGCTACTGACATTTAACTCAAGTTAAATTTTCATAATGTTTTGAAAGAATGAAAACAGATACTGTGTTGTCAATTCTCCTTCTGTAAGTCTTATCAGACCCTGTTATGGTTTGTGTCCAGTCCTCCTCCCAAAGCCTCATGCTGTCATGAGGTGGCCTCTGGAATTTGTGATTGACTATTGTGGGTGTGGATGTTGCACTTGCCCTGAGGCAGTTTGTTTCCATTACAATGTGAGTAGGGAAAAGAGGCTAGCTAACTGTCTCGGCTGCTGCCCCTCCCTTTCCTCTTGCTCTTTGCTGCCACCTTGAAATGTTGCTCTCTGCCACGTGCCACTCTGCCTTGGACCCAGCTGAGTGTGGACTAAAACCTCCATTAATTGTGAGCTAAATAAACCTTTCCTTCTTTCATTTTGAGTGCCAGGTATTTGTCCCAGCAATCAGAGAAGAGTAACTGAGACACGCCCCCCCACCTGCTCCTATCTAACTGTTGGGTTACACAAGAGGCATTGAAGAGCACAATGTCTCACAAGCTCACAAAGTGCAAAATCAACCCTAAAATTAATACATGTAGCCAAGCTCTACAAATCTTTGTGTGTGGCAACACAGTCTTGGTTTTCAGCTTCATGTCCAGAGTGCTGACAGATACAATAGCTGAGCATTATTATAGTAGAGAGAATTGATTTGACTAATGCATGAAACAAGTGCAGCATTTTTATGCTAAGCAATTAGTTTTTGGCAAGGAAATCTCTGTGTAGAAAGAAAAACCTTTCTTTCTGGGTGACAGAACAATTTTCTTCATTGGAGTAAAATATTCTTTTCACAATCTGAGTGTTTGGGGAATATATGAAAGTAAAAAGAACATTAGCATCCTCTCTGTATGGCTTTTGACACCATGGCAGATAGCAGACACAGAGGAATAAAAGCTAGCCAAGATGGTCATGGGATTTTAAGAATATGCCATCTATCCTTACAGTGCAAATGGTGCTAGGGACGTACTCTAAGCCTCCATTTCCATCTGTGGAGTGAGAAGGCAGAGATGGGAAACTCATTAGAAATCCATACTTTACTGTTCTATCACTTGTATGCACAAGTTTGCATTTCTGGAGGCAGTTATTCCAGGTGCTTACAATGAGCTAATTTTTAAAATCAGCTACAACTATGATGGTTTGATCTTTACTGAATACACACACACACACACACACACGGACACTCACAACCAGAAAAAAGACCTCTTAATGACCTAAGGAGCTTATGTAACCCACCTTGTATCTTCACTAAACATGGCTTAAACTAAAATATTCCTCAATGATTTTCATCTTATGTTATTTCATTTATTTATTTATTTATTTATTTATTTATTTATTTGCAGAACCAGGGATTGAACTCAGGCCCTTGCACTTGCCAGGGAAGCACTTACTCTACTGAGCCATGTCCCCAGCCCCCTCTTACCTTATTTCTAAGTAATGTTAAGTACATGTCTCTACAACATTCTTACTTAGAATAAATTTTCTTTCTTGAATTCAAATATGATAACATAAAATTCTACAATTTCCCTTCATAGGTAAATATCACTTTTTCCAGATAAAGTTTCCATTTCACCTGATTTCTTAATCCCCTTAAATATTTAGTAACTAAACATAGGAAGGTATGCTCAAAGGAGAAAGGGGAAAAAAGACTATGCAAAGGATATATCCATTTTATATTATAGCTCTCACAGAAAAGAGAATTGCTTTGTCCATTTTTATTGGAAGTTACAGCAAAATTTCCTCTTGCATTACCCAAACCTCTTCCTATAATGCTGATTCATATGTTTTTCCTTGATTCAGAAATATCAGCTAACAATTCATCAATAAGTGAGCTTCCTCTTCTAGCCTTTTTTATGACAGGGACTAGTCCTGAAATGAAACCACAGTTAATTTGCATGTACACCTAAAAGTTTAAACCTTATTGCTCCTAACTTCCCACCCCTCCAAATGTTACATGGAAATTTAACTTAAAATCCATCTGGAACTTTACACACACTTGAAATACTGAAAGAATCATTGAGGACAATAGCAAGTAATTATTGTTGGGCTTCTATCTAAACTGGAAACCAATGCTATCGATTTCTTGACCTCTTGATGGAAAGCTCAAGCTCCATTTTGGTTTAACTGACACATAAAACATCCTTATAATTACTCCTCAATATCCAGCTTCTGTAAAGCTGACCTGAGTTCCAAACCCGAACTGATTTTCCAATCATAGATTAGTATACTTTAATCAGACAGGAACACATGCTCTTTTGGAGATTGGGCTGTAACTAGAATTTCTGGGTTTTCCCAAGAAGAAAATACACATGGGCCTTCTAAGTAGTTTCTCTTGTTAGAAATGGTAAAGTTCTGATAAGATTCCTATCACTTAGATAAGAACAATAAGACCAAAATATCCTTAAGTGAAAACAAATCATAAATCTATAGATGAGCTCATTGATCAGAATTTCTTGAGAACATGGTTATCAGGCCTGCTCTTATTCCCCTGAAAAGTTTGAATTATTATATACAGAGATGGGGCTCAGGAAATTACATCTCTCTTTTTGTTATTTTTCTTTAAAGAAAGGGTCTTGCCATGTACTTCAGGCTGGCCTTGAACATACTATATAGTCTAGGCTCACTGAGAACTCATAGTGACCCTCCTAACTCAGCCCCCAAGTGCTGGGATCCTGGGTGTGTGCCACCATACCTGCTCAGCAAATTGCATCTTTAATGACAGGTGATTCTTGTGTTTAAATATATGAATCTATGCTGTGGAATAAAGGATTGAAGATGCTTTTCATACAGGAGCTAGATCAAACTGACAGGATTAAGTAAAAGAAGTAAAGCCAAAACAAAAGGATGATAATGTTTTCCAAGATGCATGAAGACTGAGGTCTCATGCTAAGAATAATGTGCACAGTGTAGTCAGAGTCTAGGTATGGCTGGTCCCTAATGAGGACCAAAGAGATGCAGGCAGGAAGAATGAATGATTGGTCTCTAAACTTTGGAAAATTTGTCAGTAAGCATTCAGGATGTGGCCACAGAAGTTTGTGCTTACTTCAGTCACCGTCTACGAAACATTCTGTCTTTGATACTCAAATGATTGCTTATCTTGGAAATAATAATAAAACAGCTGTATAAGGCCTGGCCAGATAGCTTAGTGAACCAAAGTACCTGCTTAGGCAGACACAGGGATCTGGGTTCAATCCTGGGCATGCCGTGGTGGCAACTGACACTGGGCATGGTGGTGTGTACCTGTTATCCCAGAGCTGAGGACGCTGAAAACAGGAGGATCTGTGTAGTGAGACCCTGTAGTAAACACATAATTTTTTTAAAAATACTGTATAAAAGGAATGGTTAAAATGAATGATCTGTATTCGACTCCGTATTTTGTATGTTATTGAAAATGACCCAACTGTTCATGAATAGAGCCGCTTGTCTGTCTACTGCCTCTCAAGTGGTCCTCAGCAATCATATTCAGAGTATAATGAGGAGATGAAGGCCTGGAACGTTTTGAAATATATTCACCTCAAAACAAAGTTTCTAGAATCAAATTAGTGGAGCCGACTCCTTTGGAAGCTTTTGTTCCTTTACTATGCTGTGAGTTGATTGGCACTTAGATAAAAGCCAGCTATTTATGTGTGAGTCTATAGTATGCGAGTGTTCCTACAATCCTAAACCATACATTTAATACTAAAGCAACACTCTAGAGGTATTGTGCATATTTTAAAGTACTAATATATTGGAATTCAATGACTGAGAAAGTATTTCACACCTTTCATACTTGATCTTTCAGTATAAGAATTATCTATTGAAAGCAGACTCTTTAGGGATTCACTGTTATGTGCATTTTGGGTCAAGAGCTGAATTCTGACACAGAATGAGAAATCGGTGTTTGAAATGGGCCCTTCCCTTTTCTACAATTAAGTAAATGCAGTTTATAGAAGAATCAAACTGCTGCTATTTATCACAGACTTGCTGTAGGAAAGTCCCCTTTCTGGTTGATTCTTTATTTTTCTTCCTAGAAATCAAACCCATGGTCTTTGTATTTGGGAGCAGTAGATTGAGATTATAGAAACTTTCCAGCTAGAAGGAGCCAACTCTTGCATTTCCCAAATGACAAAAGTGAAATGTAAGCGTACTGTTGCCACAAAAGGTTTCCTAAGTGAATACTGTAGGACACAATGAGGTCCTTTGTTAGCACTCTCTGGATAGAGAGTGGTAAACGGATCAAAGTCTTGGCTGTCACATGCATATTTTTAAGTACAAATCACACCTAAATTTCTCTCTAGAGAAATTCTGGGTCTATCTTGAGACATGAATAATGATGCAGGTCAAGAAAAGAAGACAGCTGCATTTTTGTCTCATGCCTGAAGCAGCTGCTGGGAATTTAAATATATTCATTGAATTCCCCTAAGATTAGAAATATATTGCTACTATATCTCTACTTTTAGTTACTAATATTAGAATTTGCTAGGAACTATGAGCATAATTTGCATTTGAGACAGTGTGATAAACAGCACAAACATTATCTGTTACAAGAAAAAAAAACATCATTTATTGTAAATTTGTGCTCAGAAATTTTTAAACAGAATTTCATTAACATGTTCAACATTGATCATGCATGGAAGACTATTTTTATTGTGGAAACCTAGGAAAGCTAAACAGATTAAATTTCTTTCTTTTTTTTCTTTTTCATTTTTAACCTATCTTCTAGGAAAGAAGTTCTTCCTTTTCCAAATTCTTTATTTTATTTTATTTATTGATGTCTTTTTGAAACAAGAGTTTCATCATGCAGTTCAGGCTGGCCTTGAACTCACTTTGTAGCCCAGGCTGGCCTCAAACTCACAGTGATCCTCCTATCTCAGCCTCCCAAGTGCTGGGATTACAGGTATGTGTCACCATGCCCAGCTTCAAGATTAACACTTTGAGAAAGTTTTCTTAATCATGAAGACAGATCAGAAATGACATATTGGCATTTCAGGACACAGCACGAACAATACCATTTGTGTTGCTCTTCTCCTTCCACCCTCATGCCACCACCCGGTTCTACCTTTCACTCAGTGGCTACAGGACTTTGTGGATTTGTTTCTTCCAAATCTAATCCAGGTTCTACCATCTGCACAATGAGTTATGACACCTGCAGTGCTGGAATGAGATTCATATCAATAAGCTTCAGTGCCTCCCCAAAGCCTAAGAAATGAAAGCCAAAGCTGTCCTTCCTGGGCAGGGAGACTTACACAAGTCACATATCCCTTGTCTTTTGTACTTGTTTGCCATTTTTTAATGCTGGGTCAACTGCCATACGTGCTCTCATTTGGACGGCACCCCTTTCTCCTGTTCAGCCATTGCCAGTGCTACTTCTCTGTAAAGACACCTATAAGCATCCTCTGTTTTATTCTTTCTCTTCACCAGGGCCTATCTCAATTGCATTGCTCTCCAAATTCTTAAATACTTTTTCTTTTTCTTTTTTTTTTGAATGCAGAGTATTTAAGCAGTTTGTGCCCTTGTGTAACTCATGCCGTGAATTATTGTCTAGTGACTTCTGCCTTACGCAGGGATCTAAGCAAGCAGAAGAAGCTCCATCATTTCCGCCCTGCATTTCTTACCGGAAGGCAGACATGCAGTGATGCACCAGGCAGACTGTGATGAACTGCCCATAGACACAGCACCACTAGGTATGCTCCTCACAGCCGGGGCTTAAAGGCCAAAATTATAGGCAAGTGACCATCAAGGTGTGGAAGAGGCGACCAACCATGACAATTTTCCTCTTCACTTTCATCATTGATACCCAGTATAAACGTAAGTAACTTAAAATTTTCTAATAGAACATTTTAAAAAAGGACATAGATAAAATTACTTTGCAGTACAGGTTTACTTTAACTCAATTTATCCACGATATCATTATTTAAATACATAACAAACACAGAAATATTCATAAGACACATCACTTTATGTTTGAAGTCTTTGAATTTTACACTCATGGCACATCTCAGTTTAGACTATTTACATTTCCAGGACCTAAAAATCAGAGGTGGCTTCCAGCTATATTATTTGAGGAATAAGATAATTGCTACAGTGGAATTCTCAGAAAGCAAGCAAGTGTGCATACAATACAGTTATTATAAATCCCCCTTAAATAATGTTAAGCCACTTATAGGAAATACTAAAACAAAGAGGACTAGTTTAGCTTTGAATGAATGAAGTGAAGCAATACATTAAGTCGTTATTGTTGGACAAAATGTAACATTCTAAGTAGAGTCTCATGTGAAATAGATTATTTCAGTATTGTGTGATGTCACAAAGATATTTTACCCACTTAACTTTCTTTTGTAAATTATGTGAAGGAACAAAATTTTAATCCTCCCAACTGTATTTATCTTGACAGGCCATTCTATGGAGAAAAAATTAAATAATAATGAAATATAGTGACACAGAGACAAAAAAATCATCCACTGCTTAAGTTACAACTGGTATTTTTCATTTTGTAATTATTGACATGTAGTAGTAGTTCAGGTTTTATTTATTTAATTATTTTTTGGATTTAGGACAGGGTGTACAGGGTCTCCCTGCATAGATTGGACTCATAGTCATCCTCCTGTTACAGCCTTCCAAGCACTGAGATTACAGGCGCGTGCCACCATGCCCAGTCTCAATTGCCATCTCAGCAAGCCCCAGGGGTGGGGCTGGCACAGCAGGCCCAGGGATCAAACCCCAGGCTCCTGTGTCTGCATAAGCAGGTGCGTTAATCCACTGAGCTATTTGGCCAGCCTTATAATCTCTTTTTGTACTGACTGCTATTACAATTTCTTTTTAATCTAGTAGGTTGCAGGATACTGGGCGGGCAGCTCAGAGTAAAAGAGCCTTCCTGTGCCTCCACCATGACCTGGCTTAGCTGCTGGAAGCAAATTTTTTCCTTTTCCGAGCCTCAGCTTCCTTAACTATGGACAGTGTGCAAGTTAATTTATTCTGCAAGACAATGATCAGGATCGACTGAAGAAACATACATACATATGTAAATAAAATTTACTAGGCGTTCATCAGAAGTCTGTTCCTTATTCCTTCTTCTTTTCTTCTAGACATTCTCTGTAGAT
>NW_004524581.1:1552647-1558342 GCF_000260255.1 Octodon degus | reverse complement strand
TTTAAATGTATTTGGTACAGAGACTAACTACACAGCTTGGGCTCATTGTGATCCTCATATTTTCAGCCAGTGCTGGGATTACAGGCGTATGCCACTACACCCAGTCTCGGTGGCCAGCTCAGTGCATCCAGGGACAGGGCCGGTGCAGCATGTGGTGCTGGGGATCGAACCCCAGGCCCTGCGCTTGCTTAAGCACGCATTTATTCTGCTGAGCTATCTCACAGGCCTGACAAGAGAAGATTTTATGCACAAAAGTATACAACCAAGAAGCTTCTAACTTAGTTGAATCAATGAAAGCTGAACCTTAACACCAATTACTCTATTCTGGGAATTTCCCTCTCATTTTCTATTTGCACCACATTTTGCGGAATATGAATCCTTGTTTTCTAATAGTCTCAGATGATTCTGTAACTTAGTCTTTTCTTGCAAAATAGACTTTAAAGTTTTGAACACAGGGACTTAGTTTACCCATGGGAATGACTCTGGGATCTTGGCAAGAAGTGGCTTCAGGTAGGCTTTTAAAAATCCCTTTAGTTAATCGACTGATATTGCAGAAGAGCTCATTTAAACGAAAGCCTGTTGTACTTGCTACTCTTGGCAAATGAGGTTCACACCATTGTACTGAGCTACCCAAAGTGCAACAGGGTCATTAAGGCAGTAATGGAACAAATTAATTAATGGAAGCTAATTAATTCTCCAAAAATACCTGGAAAATGTTACTTCTGAGTGGAAAAGGGTGATTAGGAGCTAGAGCTAGGGATCAAATGCACACGGTGGAATTCTAGGCCTTACTCTAACTTATATTCATCAAGAATTCTTCAAAGCCCTGACTAAACAGGATTCTCATCTCAAATGGGTGAGAAGAATAGCCTGTAAATGGCATACAATATTGTACACCACTTAATATCGTGAATTAATCATATAAATAATGAAAGTTTCACTATAAATTCCAGTTTGTCTATGCTTTATTATTATTCTATATGCAAAACTTAAAGATGCCTGAGGAATACTCATCCAATTCACATTAAAGTGATTTTCTGCCTCAGTTAACACTTTTCCAGCAATTATTCCAAAATATTGTTGACATTCACTCGTGAAATTTTAAATCACTGAAGTCTAGGGTAAATCGCATACTGTATGTAGTAACCTTCATGAAAGGAAAAAAAAATTATTAACTCACATATTATTTTGTCTTCCTCTTTTTGCTTCCTGTTGTAAGTTTCTTTCATACCCATATTTTAGCTTCTACTGTGTGTCAGGAGAATGCCAACATACTATGAGTGTTGGGTCAACTTTGCATCTACTGTTACAACTAGCACAGTTACTGGAATACACACCCACAAAAACACATGCACATATATACTCATGGAAATGAATGAGCCTCTATTGAGATTTTTTTTTCTTTTCAAAGTTTTATTGATAAACATATAGCAATGAGACAGTTTCAAATCAAATCGAAAGTACAGTTTCAACAAATAATACACTGCATATATTCTTCCCAGTGGTTCTATTGAGATTTTGTATCTTGGGTTTTTTTAGTACTGGGGATTGAACTCAGGATCCTGAGCTTGCCAGGCAGGTGCTTATCCTACTGAGCTATCTCCCTAGCCTAGAGATTTTATACCTTGAATCCCTTAAACCTGTCAAATGCTGGTCCAAGTGCTATAAATAAATGATCAATACTGACATTACTCTCATGAAATTAAAAAAAATTATGGGAAAAATTATTGGACAGAAGATACCAAATGAAATAGGTATTAAATTAACAGTAACAAAATAATTTTATTTGTGAAAACACTGTCTAAGGAGGAAAAAGGACATGTTAAATCATGACTTGCACTGGCTGGGGAGAACTTCCCATAGGAAAGGTAGAGAAGATTCTCTGAAAACAAGATAATCAAACCCAAGAGGGAATAATGAGAAGATGAAAATGATGTGAAGATCTCAAGAAAGACCAGCCAGGTGGTGGAAACGTTTTGTACAAAGAACCTGATCCAGGAGACAAAAAGAAGGGTCAAGGCGCAAGCGAGAAGGACCAGCAGAGAGGAATCAGTGTGCCAAGGGACAGATGACACAGAGACCTACAGCTCTGCCCCTAAGACTTTTAACTGAAATGAAATGAAAAACTCCTGAGAGTTTTAAGTGGGGATTAAGGACTAATTTAATTTGTGTTTGGAGACAGGGTCTCATTATGTAGTCTAGACTTGCCTTCACTGTGTAGCCTTTGCTTGGCCTCGAATTCACAGCAATCCTCACGCCTTGGTATCCCGAGTGGTGGGCACCGCGCCCAGCTCTCATATTTTTAAAGTAAGCAGCTGCTGTGGGAGGGTGTAACTGAGGCAGCAGGAGCTCGTGGTCTGTATTATATGGTGGTCTGGAGCAGGAGCTGGAGCGCAGGAGCGCAGTGACCGTGCTGTGTGACTGGATGGCATAGAAAAGCACAGCAGGCTCACTCATGCGACTCACGCCCTTTGGACACAAAGAGAATGTGGAAGTGTCTACGGCTTTTATCCAAATGCTAAAAGTCAAGCCCCCACTTGGTGGGCTGCGGAAGAGAGAAGGAAAGCAAGTACCACTCAGGACTGAAGTGGTGAACGCCGCCTTGAAGCACCAATGCTTCACTCATAGAGAACTGAAGCCCAGAAGAGCCAGGAAAGGAGCTCGATGCCATATTTTCTGAGTGGAATTCGACTAAATTTCGTTTCATTTTTCCTTTTTCCCTTGGTTCTTCATTCATTTCTGAAAGAATGTGAATCAGACTTTAGAAATATTCAGACTGCAGAATGGCTTACTGCCGGGCTGCCTTCTTCCTGGGCCCTATCTACCCATCAAGTGCGGTGGTGATTCAGGATGGGAACTTGGTCTGTGAGGACTTCACTCAGGACCATTCAGCAGACTACTAGGCAAAGTGAAAAGCAATTCTACCTGCAGCTGAATGCAAATCTTGCCGGCTACATCATTACAGTTTCAATTAGTTTTAAGACAATAAAAAAGTAAAATAATAGATGTCATCCTAATTAACCTTCGAATCTGGTAGCTGAGAGTATCGTTTAATGAATACTGTAGCTAAGTGGGAAAAGTATTTATATTTCCTATCAACTCAAAGTGGTCAACGTTCCAAGGAATTCCCAGCAAATTACCCATAAAATTTCTCTAATGATTTGCTCCCATTTAAAAGTGGCTGCTTTGCTCCTTAGAGGGTCACAGGTAAACTGTCTTCAGAGCCCTAACAGCACATGGGGTGGCAGTATGGACTATATTTCCTCAAAGGAAAGAATACTGCAGAAAAGAGGTTCGATTCTTCCAGACAAATCAGTGTTCTTTTAATTGCATTAATTCAAGACAAATGAGGTGGGTTTTTTGGGGGGGTTGATCTAAAAGATTTTTTATTTTATTTTATTTTTTCCCATAATTTTATTGATAAACAAATAGCAATGAGACAGTTTCAAATCAAATTGGTAGGACAGTTTCAATAATTAACACATTGCATACATTCCTCCCAGGGGTTAATTGCTGTACAAGATGCGGACATGATATCCTATTTACAAACACCATTAGAACAAATCCCTCTATTCATTAAGAGAATGTAACTATTTATCTATCCTAACCACTTTGAATACACAGATACAAAATGGACATTCATCAGTATACTACTCTTTTTTTGTTAAGTTCCGTTATTTGAATATTATAGGTGTGTAAACTCAGCAAAATATTCTAAAAGAGTCCAGTAGCCCATAATAGTATTGGGTCCAAATGAGGTGTTTTTGTATGCATTTTTTTTTATTGCATTAATGAAGTTAGCTGCTACTCACTTCCTAAATTATACCTTACTATTTCCAGAGAAAATGTATGTCCCAAATTCTGAACAAATATGTTTTCTAGGACATTTTAAAAGTCAGTCCAGTTCTTTCCTTTGGCTGCAGCCCGCAGCCATGAGTAGGCTCAGGCTGCAGAAGAGGCTGCCTCCAGCGTCCTCCGCTGTGGCAAAAAGGTCTGGTTGGACCCCAAGGAGACCAAGGAAATCGCCAATGCCAATTCCCGTCAGCAGCTCCGGAAATTGATCAAAGATGGGCTAATCACCCGCAAGCCTGTGACGGTCCATTCTGGGGCGCAAGGCCGGAAGAACACCTTGGCTCCCCAGAAGGGCAGGCACGTGGGCATCAGTAAACCCGAGGGTGCGGCCAATGCCCGGATGCAGGAGGTGACCTGGATGCGCAGAGTGCGGATCCTGTGCAGGCTGCTCCAGAGGTACCGGGAATCTAAGATCCACCGGCACGTGTACCGCAGCCTATACCTGAGGGTGAAGGGAAATGTGTTCAAGAACAAGCGGATCCTCCTGGAGCACATCCGCAAGCTGAAGGCGGACAAGGACTGCAAAAAGCTGTTGGCTGACCAGGCCGAGGCTCGCAGATGAAGACCAAGGAAGTGCGCAAGCGCCATGAGAAGCGCCTGCAAGCCAAGAAGGAAGCGATGGCCAAGACCCTGTCCAAGGAGGAGGAGATGAAGTAGTGCCCTGCATGTACAGAGAGCGGGCAGGTCCCAAATACAAGAGGTCTTGTCCATTAAAAAAAAATAATAATAATAATTAATAAATAAAAATAAGTCTAAAGCCAGAAATATAGCTCAGTGGCATAGCACCTGTCTGGCAAGCACAAGGTCCTGAGTTCAATTCCCAGTACAAAAAAATAAAGAAATAAATAAAAAGTAAGTCTGTCTGTACTTCTGAAAAATGTACTTGTTTTTGTGCATTTTAAGATGACTTAGCAGTACCAAAGGAATAGGAGACCTGATCCACCGCCCCCCACCCCGACCGGGTCAAGTAGGTATCACTTGTCACTTCAATCAAAGACATAGTTGGTTCATCTTTTTAAAATGTAAAATTGAAACAAAACAAAACCCTAAATCTTTTTGCTCCTGAGAGACAAGTTGGAAATGGTAAAGGTTTACAATTTATAATGAAAATATTATTTTGTATGTTAAAATATTTGGCTCCCAAATTGATTTTTTTTTCTCTTATGAAAGACAAAAAAGTTGTTCTAATCAACGAATGTAGGTAAGTACTGGATAATGCCTTCATTTTCTTCTATAAAATTTGCATTTACTAAAGTGCTATAAAAACCTACAACTGTTTTTAAAATTCCTTTGACGCATAAAATATCATGCAAAGTTTGGTTTTTTAATGTAGGAACATGGCAGTTAACTATACACAATTATAGCATTTCAAAACTATCAGACAAAGTTAAATAATTAAAGCCTAGAAAGACTAGGCATTGCCAAGAATATGGGGCAATTATTGCAAAAAATATAATTATGATTTTATTGTTTATAATATAAAAATCTGGGAGAATAATTCCAAAGTTTTAACAATTAGAAAATACATCAACAAAATGTAGTATACTTCTATAATAGGATGACTTAGAATTTTAAATAAACTATAGCTGCACATATCAATATAAGTGTATCTTAGAAACATAAGAATCAGTAAAACACAAGTTTCCAAGTAAAACACATATCACATTAATAGATACTACATATTAGACATAGAAATATGTTTATGTTGGGAGCTGGGGAAATGACTCAGTGGAATAAGCGCTACCCTGGCAAGCACAAGGGCCTGAGTTCAATCCCTGCTTCCGGAAAAGTATATATATATGTGTGTGTGTGTGTGTGTGTGTGTGTGTGTGTGTAGTCAAAA
>NW_004524581.1:1548102-1552547 GCF_000260255.1 Octodon degus | reverse complement strand
TATATGGAATTGCTACGGGTTTTTTTGCTACCAGGAATTGAACTCAGGACTTTATGTTTGCCTGGCAGGCACAATGCTACTGAGCTATATCTGCAGCCCTGAGTAAGAATTTAAAAAACTCAGCAAAATGTTATTGCTAACCTGTAATTTCAAACAAAATAGTTTAATTTCCTTTATTTATTTTGGGTATATTTTCTCTTGTAATTTGTGTGGAAACCCTAACATATTAAATTCAAACTTTTCACATAGAAAGTGATGGTGAGGAGTTTTGAACTCCTGTAGCTCTGAAGTTCTCAAGAAACTTTGCTGCCATAAATGTACTCATAGTGAGAATAAAGTTACTACCTCAAAAGTAGCAAACAATGCCATGTTGCTTGATTTGATGGGACAGAAAGAGTTCCTCAAGTCTAATAACAATTTTGCAGGGAGTGGTGGCACACACCTATAATCTCAGCATTCAGGAGGCTGAGGCAGGAGGGTTGCTGTGAGTTCAAGGCCAGCCTGGGCAGGCTACAAAATGAGCTCAAGGCCAACTTGAACTGCAGAGTGAGAACCTATCTCAAAAACAAACTCAGCTTTTTACCAAGATGGTGCCGAAGGCGAAGAAGGAAGCCCCTGCCATTCCCAAAGCTGAAGCCAAAGCAAAAGCTTTGAAGGCCAAGAAGGTCATGCTCAAAGGCATCCAGAGCCACAAAAAGAAGATACGAATGCCACCCACCTTCCGCTGTCCCAAGACACTGCAGCTCCGGTGGCAGCCCAAGTACCCTCGGAAGAGCACCCTTAGGAGAAACAAGCTTGACCACTATGCCATCATCAAGTTCCCTCTGACCACAGAGTCAACCATGAAAAAGATCGAGGACAACAATGCACTCGTGTTCATTGCGGTGGATGTCAGAGCCAATAAGCACCAAGTCAAACAAGCTGTGAAGAAGCTCTATGACATCGATGTTGCCAAGGTCAATACACTATTCAGGCCTGATGGAGAGAAGAAGGCATATGTTCAACTTGCTTCCAAATTATGATGCATTGGATGTTGTTGACAAAATTGGGATCAGTTAAACTGAGTCCAGCTGGTTAATTCTAAATATATACTATTTTTTCCCAGAAACAAACATACAAACAAACACACCTTCAACTCAACTAATATTATGTTGATTTTTTTCTCCCATTTTATTCGAGGTAGAGTTGTGTTACAGAAAATCACATTTATAAAAACATATTTATTTTTATTGCAGTGACATGGTACTCTTTTCAAAATTTTATTATTGTTGTTCTGATAGCAATATCAGAAAAGTCAATGAAAAGTCCTTATGTTGGTAATTAATGATTATGACTGTATTAAAGATTTTGGTTATTAGTACTTCTACCCAAGGCAACTATTGCAAGATATTAAAGAAAATGTACTGCTGACACCATGACTTAATTAAGGGGTCTATTTGTTTGAAGAAAGAAACTTTTTTTCAATTATACTGGTGCTGAACATCTTAGTCTTGTAAAAATCCAACTCACAGTATTGCCTTCTCACCTCTGGCTGGCATGGAGGAGGCCTTAACTCATTTTAGATTGTTCCTCAGATAGGTATGCATTATGGAAAAGCCTGTTGCATGGGGCAACATTTGGAGTGGTGAAAAGTGTAAGGGAATATATCATAAAGATATTATAACAAAGAAAAATGATCATTATTTCTGGAAAGAAATTTGAATATGAATTAAAACACCCAAACAACATGGTATCTGAAGGGAATGATCACATTTGAAAAATTCAAGTTGTTAACTTTACCTCTTAGAGTTTAGACTGTAGATTAAAGGAACTGAAAAAGCAATTTTTGTAAGGACTGATATTTTCCAGGGCTCTAATTGAAGTGCGCTTGGATTCATCTATTAGAACTTACCATGAAATTTGATGCAAATATCTGGAGAAGAGAACAGAGGGGAAGAATATTATGTCACTGTTTCAACAGCTCTCTGGAGGGAAGGATTTAACAGACTGATTTGTAAGCCCCTGGACAGTTATTATATCTTGAAAATGATCATTATTAGAGAACTCCAAAGAACATGAAGTCTGTCCATTTCATTGTGTTCCTAGAGGAACAGTAATAACTTCCAGGTAACTTAGCACCTCCATTCATAAAACAAAGTAGAAAAATCTGCTTGTAAATTGAAGGATACCCTAGGAAGCATGAAATACCATGAAACAAATAACCAAAAATAAAATGTTGCATAGATAAGTCCTAACAACATAGGGAACCCTAAGAAACACAGGTAATCAAAACAAACACAAATGAAATAAACAATGTCATCTGTTCAGGGTTGTTTTTATATTTTTGTTTAAAGGATGGTATAATTTGGAAGATATCTTGCTTCTTAGTGCTTGACAGGCTTATAAAATCAGCTTTTTTGTGTGGGTTGTTGTAAAAGTGATACAAAGGGAAACATTCAAAATATCTCATCTATATACTCTTTTCGGATGACATTTCTATAATGTTCATTTCATTTTACCAGTCAGCATTTTAATACAAGTACCACATTTAATGTTGACACGATGTAAAACTCAAAGGCCCATAATTGCATGAACACTAAACAAAACCAGTACTGTTTAAGAATAGTAAAATAGGGGCCGGGGAGATGGCTCAGTGGAATAAGCACTTCCCTGGCAAGCTCAAGGGCCTGAGTTCAATCCCCAGTTCTGCCCCCCCCCCAAAAAAAAGTAAAATAAGATAATATAATTGATTTGAAAGTATGTCTTCACATTTGTGGTATGACTAGAATACTAGTGGAATGTTGGTTTTTATCTCTGAAGCCCAGCATACACTGTTTTTTTGTTTTTTTTTTGGCAGAACTGGGGATTGAACTCAGGCCTTTGCACTTGCCAGGGAAGCACTTATTCCACTGAGCCATCTCCCCAGCCCCAGCATACACTGTTTTAAGGGAAAAAATTTACATTTCTCTTACACACATATATAAATTCTCCAGAAATGTTTGTTCAATAAAATTTTTACAGTGGTATGAGGCCAGAGCTCTGGAACATTTTAGTGTTATCTCAGAAATATTACAAAATTGCCATAAAATTTTTATTAGAAAATTTCATAGAATTCAAGTACATAGGACAATTCTACCTTTGGGAAATCATTGGATTTTAAGGTGAGTAGCACAGTGAAACAAGTAGCCACCATAAATTTTGCTGATCTCACGGATTACAAGTGTTCAAGTTAGTAAAAATATTCATTTGGATCCTAAGTATATGTAATAATATATGTTTATTAGTTCTTCACTTGGAGGAAACATTTGCATTGACTTTCTGTCTAATTTTCTATTAAAAAATAGAAAATTTAGCACCTATAATCCCACTATTGGAATCTAGAGGCAATCTCATTAATAATGTATACAAGGCTCTATAAAAGAATATTCTAATTCATCTGTATCTCTTCATCAATAAGCTAGGATGTAACAGACATGAACAGACATTATCAATATATCCTGCTGTTTTTGAAATATGGATTATACATTCATTAAAATTATATATATATATTTTTTTTGTATGGGTGGAGTTCAACCCTACAGAATTGAACAAAAGGTACTTTACATAATGACATATCAATAGGCATGCGTATGCACAAAAATATCCTTAAGCAATTATATATCTGGAAGGATAATAACAATGACATGAATTTGGGTGATATTTATAATACACAGTGGTTGGGAATCATAATTCTGAGATCAGGCTGTCAGTATACAAAGTTCAGTTTAACAATTTACAAACTAAGCAACCACATTAGTTAACTTCTCGGAGTTTTCATGGTTTTATCTGTGAAATGATACTAATAATACCTTCTTTATAACTTTCAGCTCTGTTCATAGTGAGATTCAATTAAATATTGTTAGCTGTGCGCTTTTATTGTATGGCATTGGTAACAATGAACGTGTATTGTTTACAAGAAATCTATCATCAAAAATTTTTACTTAAATACAAATTTAATGAAAAGCTACTGATTAGTTCCATAATTAACTCTAAGGTTTCAATGTATTTATTTTTAAATTTGTCTTATGATTAGCATTAGTATTTTAGAATTAATATGTTACTAGTCTCTTCAATAACTACGCTGGACACTGGTGCTTCTTAAGAATTAAACAGCCTTTGAAAATGATTATGAAGCTGATGTCTGGCTTCCATGGGAAAAATGGGGTAGCTACATAGGTAAATATCCTTGTTGTTGTAATTTATTACAGCCTGTATTCATTCAAATTACTGTTGATTTTAATCATAATGAAAGATAAGTGTGACCAATCACATTGAATTATGTATATCTCCTAAAAAGCAAATCAAGTCTTCCCAATAACTGTATTAAATTGTGTAGCACAAATAAGAAGGAATTTTTTTCTGTGGTACTGTAAAAGAAATAGTGGGATGGGGATTTTAGGCATTGTTCCTATCAGGCACACTTAAAT
>NW_004524581.1:1541888-1548002 GCF_000260255.1 Octodon degus | reverse complement strand
CACACACTTATTTTTGGAGACAGTGTCTTACTGTTGTAGGCAGCTGAATTAGATAGAAATATTATAGGCAGTCAGACAGGGCCAGGCCCTCAAAGGAAACACCACAGAAGACAAGACACCTTGCAACTGTGAGAGAGATGGGTGCTCCTGTTGTGGGCCAGAACTTCAGACCAAAGGTCAAGATGCTCACTCGCCTGAAGGTAAGCACTGGAATTGATCATCACCTTGAGGAAGCCAGGAAGAGTCCGTAATCCGACTGCTACTGGCTGGCTACTGGATAAACTGTATTCGTGCCCGCTTGCTACGTGACTCACTTCCTCATTTGATCTTGGGTTTAATCAATTTTACCTGAGCAATGGAGCTTGTGATCTCACTGGCTGACTGTAGTTTTGTCATGCCCGCCTAAGGGAGTTCCTATGTTCTCCCGCCTGACCACGTGGTTTCACTCTATAGACGTCATTAGGAATGGCAAATTCTCTGAGCAACCCACTCGGGTTCCCTTTCTTTTTCTGTCTCAAACAGAAACTTTCCCCAATAGATATTCTGCTCTTAACCTCTGTTGTTCCTAAGATGTATTCTTCAGTTTTAGAGAACACAAACTCGTCTCAGGTATCTTTCAGTTTGGAAGTTTCATTCCCCTATATCATTACTATGAAGTTCAGGCTGGTCTTGAACTCACTATGTAGTCAAGACTGGCCTTAATGTCCTGAACCCAAAGTTCCTATTCTACTGCTGGATAGTGTTAGCCTTATTTGAATCCTTTGTTTTCCTCAGCAAATTTTATTGGTGTATGTTTGCAATATATGAAATCTATATTTATTATGCTTAATAACCCTTGATCCTTCTATCTTTCCCATGATCCTCTGCCTTTATTATATTCTGTAATGTATTTATCAATAAGTATCTCATATGAGAGAAATCATGTGATACTTTAATTTTGTGTGCCTTTTTTATGCTAGTATATTGCTTTCTGGAGTGATCTAACTGAAATTTGCTTCATATTGAATGAAAGTAAAGAAAATGCTGAGGGAAGATGATAAAAAAATCTTTAATGTTAAACTGTGTCTCTTTCTTTTTTAAATGTATTTAGTACAGGGTCTCACTACTACACATATTGAACTCTAGTGATCCTTCTGTATTCAGCCTCCCAAGTGCTGGGATCACAGGCATGTGCCACCAAGCCCAGTCTCAATCACCTCAGTACGCTCCAGGAGTGGTGCTGGCACGGCACGTGGGGAATGAACCGAGTCCCTGCGTCTGCCAAAGCAGGTACTTTAATCCGCTGAGCTATCTTGCCAGCCTGATGCCTTTGGAGGCTCCTTTGGAGGCTCAAGGTCCTCATAACAGAAAGCAGAAAATGTAAGAAAGACCTCAGCTTCAAAAGTAAACCATCCAGAGAAAGTGTAACAAATGCCTTGAAATCATCTGAATCATCTGATGCACAGCGTCATCCAGAGGTCACAGGAAAAGGATGGCAGTTGGTTGCCCTGGTGCTCCCACTGTTTATTCCTCCGAAAATCAATCTCTGTAGCTCCTCCGTTCTTTGCTCTTGTGACCCAAATACAGACCAGAGTGGGCAAGAAAGATCTCCTGTAAACACAGTGTGCTTCTCTTTTATTTGCTATAAATCTATAAAGTCTGGTTTTTTTCCCCATTTTTTGAGTGTGTGCCAAGCACAATCCTAGAATTTTAATACAACTTATTCTCTCAAGTCTGTCATGACTATTACTTACTTTTAATAGAGGAAGAAACTGAAGCTAAAAAAGGTTAAATAGCTAGTTAGCCATAAATATGTGAATCATAACTGGTTAACAATAAACATTTAAAAAGGAGACCATGAGAGTCCTTCCTGATGGCTTCCACCTGTTACGCCAGCACCAGGAATGCCGAGGCTGTGAGTTCAAGGCCAACCCAAGATACATAGTGAGTGAGTTCAAGGCCACTGTGAGAGATATAGCAAGATGCTGTGTCAACAGTCAGACAAATAATCAAAACAAAAGGCAGTGAGTCTAGAACTCTAAAACTACTGCATGGGGCACACGGAATCTGTTAGTGCTACCATAGCTGCTATTACTCAAGGATCCATATTTTCCCTTATCGTACCCTTTCCACTGCAGTGATTGGTTCAAATGCATTACTGACAATAAATCAACCTCTAAAGTACTAAGCAAGAGGGACAATTCTGAACAGCCAAGCTTCCTGAAACTGGGACATGGCTAAAACCACATCATTCTTTCTTCTTCCATGATTTAAAAATTAATTCTTTCTCTCAAATGAAGATGTGAATCATGCTGTCATTTCAAGACAGTAGAGACATAGTCCAGGTAAACAAAGAAACATCTAATCACCAAGAGCTTGGCCTTGTTTGCAGTTCTCAATCAAAATGCCTTCTCTTCACAATTTGAAATTAAAAAGTGTTTCTTAATTCTTTGGGCAAGAATTGACCACATGTAAAATTATCTTTCTTTTGAAAGCATTTAGAGACTAACACTGACTAGCCTGTGAACGCACGCCCCAGTGCCTGATACTGTGGTAAGTTGCTAAGTGCATCATGTCTATCTCTATTCAAGAGAAAGAAAAATCTAAAATGTAAAGGAGTGATTGATGGCCCAGTCTAATGCTAATCTAAAACCACTGGCAACTGTCAAGATGCTTATGGAAACAATTTCTCCCTACTTTAAAACTGACAGGGGGACTGAATTTGGACCAATGTTCATTGAACATAAATGGAAATGCTTTTACCCAATTCAACATGTACAATACTTTCTTCACTGACAGAGAACTTTTCCTAGCCAAAGTTTAGATTTAGATTTTATGGGGCTTGAAGCTTATACAATTTGGGAATCTTGAGGAAAAAGAATATAAAGTTACAGATGTGGAACTGAATATCCAGTTGTGAAGGACTCTGCAGTTAAGATTTATCAGCTTCGTGATAAATCGGCTTCCGTCTACCACAGATTTTTCACTGTATCTTCAGGCATTTGCTGATTAAAAATATTTACCCGATTTGTTTGCAAAAGGACAATTAGAATTATTTCATGAGAGAATTATAATGAATTGAAGTAAACCAATTTAAGCCAATCAAAAGGACAATTTACATATTATTCAGAGTTCAAGAATAGCAATCTACTTTTAGTGATTAAATACAATATGTATTAATTCTTATTTGCTCTGTGCTCAGCATTCTAAAATGCACAGTAAGATTTCAGAGCAATATACATAAATTACAGTTTAGTTAAGAATGTAGTGGGTATTTGCTAGGTAGGAAAAAAAAATTAAAAGACTACTTGGGTTCAGTTTAGCAATCTTTAACTTTGTTTATTAATCTTGATGAAAGACAGAAGAGAGACAGGATGGGCCCATTTTAATCAAGGTATTCAGTTCTTTCCAAACAGTATGAAGGTAGAGCAAGATTACTGAATAGCTTTTAAAGTTTTCAGGAGAATGGCTGGTGAGATAGCTCCCAGGCTAAGCACCTGCTTAGTCAAGTGCAGGGACCAGGGCTTGATCCCCCGTACCACATGCTGTACTGGCTCCGCCCCATGCACATTGAGGAGTGAGTCCCAGTATGGTGGCACAATCCTGTAATCCCAGTGCTAGGGAGGCTGAAAACAGAAGGATCACTTGCAGGCCCAAGCTTCATAGTGATACCCTGTACCAAATATATTTTTAAAAATTACAAAGAATACACTGTACTCAGAAACTTACAAAAGTATAAATAGAAATAATCCACTTAGCAAATTGTTTTTAAGATTTTTAATTAGGTATGTTCACATAGGACAAGCACAACTTTTTTTAACTGCTCACTAGATAAGATCATAGAATGCTACTATTCCCCCCTCTCTCCCTCATAACATGTACATGCCTTTCAGGAAACAGATGTAAACTTCCATACTATAGTTTCTCAGATCTTGGTGTACAACTTGAAGGCTTGTATATCTCTCTGAAGGATGAAAGGCGCATAACACCATCCATCTGATACATCAACTGATTAGATAGAGAATATTTTTCCACTATATACTGTAGGATTTCCTAGCTGTTGTGGTTGTTTTAGAAAAGCATCTTTTATTCCCCAAGTAGGTACACAACAGAAATCTCCCATACTGGAGTGTTCGTCTCTCTTTGCCCCCAAACCTTCAGATTGCTACCTGCCTGCCCTGGCCTTCTCTTAAAGTGGACTCTCACTATAACTGCTCCTCCTTGCTTTCTTCTAGCTCACATTTTGATGCAACATAAATATCACTAAGGCATTATGCATCTCATACCACTCTTACTGGTAGCATCATCATATTAGTTTTTTTTTTTTTCCAGACTTGTAGTGATCCACCCGTTTACAGCCTCTCAAGTGCTGGGATTACAGGCGTGCCACACCCAGTCTCAATTGCCACATCAGCATGCCCCAGGGGCTGGGGCAGCACAGCAGGCCTCGGGGATCAAACCCCTGGCCCCTGCAGCCTCCTTGCAGGCGCTTTAATCTGCTGAGCTATTTGGTAGGCCCTCACATTAGGTTCTTACATAACAATCTAATGAGATAGGCCAAGTAGTCTAACTTCATAATGAGAATATTTTGAGAGGGGTTGAATGCAGAATTTCTTTGTCTACTAATTCAGAGTTCTCTTCAATTAACTAAGGAAATATAAAATGCTTTTGATGGCATATTAGTAACAGCTAATGTTAATAGAGGATTTCTTCCTGCCTGATACATAAACTTTAACACTTGCAACAATTCTAATTATTTCTACTGCTATTGCCTCCACTTTATTGGTGAGTAAATCAAGTACAAAAATTCTAAATTACTTCCTTAAGAATATATGCTAATAAGTGATGGTTAAGGTTTAAACACTGGCACTTCTAACATGAAAAAAAAAAAAAAACACTGGCACAATTTCAATATAAATACACTTGTATACATATGATCTAAGGCAAAAGTGCCCGTGTCATTTTGCAGAGCTGTAGGATGTAGGTTTTGATAGGTTTCAGCTCTAAAGGAATTGATCCAACTTCAAAATTATATCACTGCTATAGGTGAGGGAAGGTGAATTGACAAAGTAGAATGATTTTAAAATACAATGATCTTTCTTTCCTCTGGTTCTATTTTGGCATTTTATACATCAATTTTGAAAGGACATAGAATCAGCCTATTTCCAAGACAGTTAAGGACTTTTTAAAAGTCCTGTATCATTGAACTTTAGAAAGAAAATGCAGGGCCGGCAAGATAGCTCGTGGTCTAAAGCGCTTGCTTAGGCAAGCTCAGGCAAACACAGGGACTGTGGTCCGATCCGGGCACCACATGCTGCACCAGCCCTTCCCCTACAGGGTTGGCTGAGCCAGTCACACACACACACACTCACACACACACACACACACACCAAAAAAAGAAAATGGAACAAGAGGTCAGAGCAAGAATAATGAAAGTATAGTATTCTTGTTATACTTATGTGCAACAAGAATACACAGACACACACACACACACACACACACACACACACACAGTTTTGTCTGTGTTATTATATCTTCTGTGTATCACATGCCCTGAGATAATACATTCAGCTGGAATGGCCATATTAGGGTTGGAATCTTAGTTATTATAGCATCATTAGATTCCAATCATTTTGTCCAAGCAAACATCAAAGTGTTCGAAAAAGTTAGCGCTTCATATGCACAGCTGTCAATTCAAAAGATGCAGTACAAGTATTCTATGCTAGCTGGAAGTGCTAGGCAGAACTGTTAGAACTTCTAGGCACTGTTTCATATAATAGGCACAAAAGCCGTGTCAGAGGCACAGTTTTCTACAAATATTAATAAAGAAGCAAATGCAAATCAATTATGTGGTTTGATCAGGACGACGTAACTCTAGTTTGAGCGGGTTCCTGAAGGTGAAATCCCATTGCCTTAAAAGCCTGGGTCCTCCATTTAGCAGCTGAGGGACTCTGGTGTGCTACAGCTTTCTTGACATAGGTCGTCTCTCTCCGAACAGTAGCACCTAGCTGTTGCATTATGGTTTACGTTACATGAGCTCAAATATGCTACGTGCTCAGCACAGGGCCAAGAACAAGAAAATGTTTTTTAAAAAAATAGGTAGTTTAGAGTTCACGATCTTGCCTGGCCAAAAAA
>NW_004524581.1:1529376-1541387 GCF_000260255.1 Octodon degus | reverse complement strand
AAGCGCTTATTCTATTGAGCCATCTCCTCAGTCCCTATAGACTAGTTTCTAAAGTACAGTGTTTTAGATTCCTCTTTTTTTTTCTTTTTCTTTCTTTCTTTTTCTTTTTCTTTTTTTTTTTTTTTCAGTACCGGGAATTGAACTCAGGACCCTGTACTTGCCAGGCAAGTGCTTATTCTACCAAGCTATCTTCCCAGCCCTAGTTTCTTGACTAAAGACCTGCGCTCCAAATGCACTCACCTCTACAGCTCACTCAGTATCTTCACCTCCTAACCCTGTAGCTGTCAAATTCTCAGTACAACGCTGACTGCACGCCTGCTTGCAAACCACGCTCATTCACTCCAAGGTGACCAATGTTCTGATAATTGTCAAGTACCCTGGCATTGTCAAACTTAATTTCCCCTGCAGTAGATGGAGAGGAAGGCATCGAGCCCCTGTATGATAATTTTTAAGAGGACTTCTATTGCTCTGAAAATTGGTTTATTTTGTGGTTTAAGATGTGGTAAAAGAAAAAAAAAATAAAAAAAGGGGGCCAGGGAGATAGCTCAGTAGAATAAGTGCTTGTCTGGCAAGTGCAAGGACCTGAGTTCAATCCCCGGTTCCGCCAAAAAAAAAGATGTGGTAGAAGGACACTGAAAAATATTTATGATTTGAAGTCAATCTTTGCAACTCAATACTTAATAAAAGGTATTTGAATGGAAAAAATAACAGAGAAGTCAACACACAAGGAAATTCAGTCTAATTGCAACATAGCAGAATATTGGATGAAGATTATTTCTATTGTAAAATTATTTGTACATGCAAGCAGTTGCTTCTCAGAGGAGATGCAGAGTAAATAGGATCATATTGGATCAAATTAAGAGGCATATTCCTTACTTCACATCTGAATTGAAACGAAAGCAGCAAATGTCCACTTATTTGGATGATACACGATTACTCACAAGAGGAAGGTTAAGATTGTCCAACACAGCAAAGAAATGAAAAATACCAAAGACCACCTTCCAAGCCTTGTGAGGTAATTTTTCCTTGTGAGGCTAAAACCTGACTCAACTTTCCATTCCAATTACATGTTCTTTCCTACATTAGCAACTCTTGTCATCTTCAACGGGGAGGGAAGAAGATTCTCTGAGAAGGACACTGCTGCCAACAAGCTGAAAGACAGGAAAGCAACCAATAGCAGCTTTTTTCTCCATTAAATTTAGGGCCTCACATTTGCAATTGCTGGAAAGTCATCAAATGAAATGCTCCAAGATACCAGTGTGGTTTTAAAAAGTCCGTTAATTGCATTTTGCACCAAACCTGGCTGAATCTTGTAATTTAAAACTCCCAGTTCCTCCTTCAGGAAGATGCACTATGCCAAGGAAAATCCCACTGGGTAATGTGGTCTCCCGGAATGCTCTGATGTACAAAATTTAACCTAATAATGTAAGTGCTGCTTGCAAATCAGCCTTGCTTACTGTGAAAAGTGTACAGGAAGGCAGATGGCTTGAAAGGGGAAAGGTCCCAGGTACTGGGGTGCAGCAGCCCCAGAAACTTTCCATTGCTGTGGTGCTGCAGGTGTAAGCAGAGAGAAATGGTTCATCTCTCTCACCCCAGTCATCAGCCTAGTCAATGTCTTCCTATAGAAAGTGAATCAAAACAGCACGTATATTCAAAACCAGAATAGAGAGGGCTGGTCACATAGCTCAACGGACTGAAGTGCCTGCTTAGGCAGATGCAGGGACCCATGCTCGATCCCTGGCCTGAGGTGCTGGCCCCAGCCCTGGGGCTCACTGAGACAGTGACTGAGACTGGGCATGGTGGTGTGCACCTGTAATCCCAGCACTTGGGAGGCTGCAAATAGGAGAATCACTACAAGTTCAATGTGTAGTGAGACCCCGAACACCCTGTAGACCCTGTACTAAATACATTTAAAAAAACAAACAGAATAAAATGCACAATTTCAGAATAACCAAACAAAGCTAAAAATCAAATTCTTCAAGTTGTCTACAGTATTTTCCAATTTATTCCAGCTTTACTGAGAACTATGGTTGACAGAAAACTGCACATATTTAAGAGGTACAGCTTGATGTTCTACAGATGTATGCATTGTGAATTAATCACAAGGCGATTAACAAAGCCATCACCCCACACAATTTGTTTCTCTTTCTCTTTGTGCATGTGTATGCATGAGTTGAGGACACTGAAGAATATTCTTTAATGCTTTTGGTTTTTTTTGTCTTCCTGATGGCGTTTTCTTTCCTAAACTGAGGCGCAAACATACGTCGAGAAACGTGTTGATGGGCCAGTAGTACTTCTTAACCCCAACCCTTTGTCCAAAGAGTTATTCTTCCTGAACACGATCGCCCTTCAGTACCTGCTGCCAGATCCATTCAATCCTGACTTTGTACACTTGTGACACAGATGTCAACCAGTTTTCTTCTGCTCCAGTCTATCTGTCCTCCCTGCTGCTCCCCCGCCCAGTCAAGCTTTCTTTTCCTCAGAGACGCTTGTGTTGCCTTTGGCAGCTCCGGCACCGATTCCCCCACAGAGCTCTTTACAGTGTGATTCTCTGTGGAAATGACAACTCTTCAGCATCTCTTGACTACTGTACCTTCTCAGCCCAAACCATTGCTCAAAAGTCACAAAGAAAAGTCATCTCTTAAATTTTTTATTATTATTTTGTATTTTAGGTAAGGGCTTACAGGGTGTTCAGGGTCTCATTACTAGATCAGACTCATAGTGATCTGCCTGTTCACAGCCTCCCAATAGCTGGGGTTACAGGCACAGGGCACCATGCTCAGTCTCAATCACAGTCTCAGTGCGCCCTGGGGGCGGGGCCGGCACAGCAGTGGGGGGGAATCAAACCCCTGGCCCCTGTGCTGGTTGTAGGCACTTTAATCCACTGAGCTATTTGGCCAGACCTAGAAAAGTTACTTTTAAAAAGTAAATTCACTCTCTATATCACCTATCAGAATGCTAACTCTATAGTATCAATACATTGTATGCTTATAAACGCAGAATATTTCGTCAAAGCAATCACATACAAAGCAATCACATACAAGTAAATGCCAAGTGCACAGAAGGAAGAGGAGAAAGGCTAGAGGACTTGTACTACAGGCAAAGATACTTGGTTCTCAGCCTTGTGCGTTCAGATAATTTCTAACATCTGTGTGATGGGAAAGCAAGCTGGACGGCGTCTGTTCTGTTCCACTTTTGCGTGCCGACTCCAAGGTCAGGTCTCATCTCTGAAGACACGGATTTGCAGCAACCGTGAGCCCTGACATGATTTTTGCCTCTTTGAGACTCAAAATTGCATTTTGTGTATTTATACCAAAGTATTAGTTTTAGTCTAGTAGTGTCTCAGTTACTTTTCCCTCATTACTGGGACAAAATACCCAAAACCCAAAGTGAAGGAAAAAAAAAGTTTATGTAGCTCCCAGTTTGTGGAGGTTGCAGTCCATGCACAGCTGGCTCCAAGGCAGAGTGCCACATGGCAAGGGAAGCAGTTCATGGTGGTGGAAGGCAGCAAAACAGGAAGAGCAAAAGGGAGGAAGAACAGCAGCAACAGAGAGCAAGTCGTTCTCCTTTATGTTGCATTCAGGCTATCCATCCCAGGCTGGGTGTAGCACTCACACTCATAATCCCAACAGCATTTATACCCCTAATCCCAGCAGCACTCATACCCATAACCCCATTGAATTATGAGTTAAACACAAACTCTAAAATTATGCCCTATGACTGCATGAGGCTTTGGGGGACAACTGGACATAAACCATAACAGGTAGAAACACCACTCGTTATACTAATTTTCTTCAATCTCTCTTGTATATACATCTTATCTTCCCAAGGTGCTCTTTTGAGAATTGGTCTTTTCCACCAATTTCCTTTCACTTCCCTATTGACAGCACACAATAGCTAAGTTCAGAACCCAGTCTGAAAGAGCCCTTCGAGCACTGTCAACCTCATTTGAACTTTTACACATCCTTGTCAGGTGGTTGATGTTATTACCTCCCCCCCCAACTTCCAAATGGCTCATGTACTAAAATTTGAAGCTAGTATTCTAATCTGTGTATCCTTATGTCACACCTGGGACATTTTTCATAGAAAAAAAAAATAGGTAATGTGCTAGCATTTAACCAGAAGTTCTAAGAGGTTTGGCTCCTTCAAGCCTGAACAGTGGCTATTTTATAAAAATTTGTATGAACATGTGCTTTAATTTTCAAATGTAATTTTAGGACCTGCTAGAAAACGTGGCTACTATTACACCCTGGGTACAGTCAGGTTCAAGCTCACCTACATTTAAATGCTGAAATTGCTGGCTAACTGCGCACACCTGAACTCCACAGGATACTTCACCTTCAGGCTCCTAAGCCAAGTCCAGTCATGTAGAGATTGGAACGAGGAGGAAAACATGGGCACTCTGGGAACGGACAAGCCCTCTTGCTGTGTGCTGTGTTTTTTCTTATTTCCTTCACAAAGAGTGCTGCCACTAGCTCTCTGGGTGCAGCTGCACAGGAAGCAAAGTCACCAGGGAGCTAGCTCAGCAGCCTAAGTGCCTGCCTAGCAAACACAGGTCCTGAGTTTGATTCCTGTTAGAGAGAGAGAGAGAGAGAGAGAGAGAGAGAGAGAGAGAGAGAGAGAGAGATTAAGAAGCAAGGTCAGGGCTGCTCTGACTCCGCCCTCACTTGGGAAGGAATCTCTGCGCCCCAGGGAACCCTCCACAGCGCTGGGCAAAACTAATTCACATAGCAGAGCAGGCCTCAAGAAAGAGGCTTTGGAGAATGGGTCCTTTAAGACTTTGGATTTATACGAAAACTACCTACGCCCCAATCTGCAACAGCACTAGGGAAGTTACAGTAAAGAGCTTGCTATCTGTTTTGTTTGGTGTTTCGGTACCAGTCATTATTTTCAAGGGGAGCTTTAGCTCTTGTGCATTATTTCCTTTGCCAGCTTTTATCAGCAAGTCGATGGCAGGACAAAGAGCCTTTTCCGTGTAATATTTTGAAAGGTTTTTCCGAGTGAAACTATTCAACAGGGTGAAACTAGGAGAAAGAAGAGGCATCGATGAATGTTTTTCTATACAAAGCATCAAGAGAAGTGGAAAAAAGCAGTTTCACACCTAGCAAAAGCAACACACAACTCATCACGAGAGAAAGTTACACCTTTTGAAGTATTCATACTCTTACCAAAATAAGGCTAGACATAATCTAGAATCCTATGACGTCATCACCCACTTGCACTTTGGGAACGCTTGCAGAGACACTTCCGGGTTCACATCAAAGTTGAGCATTTTTACCTATAGATTACAAATTATGCAATTTTTTGTATTATTTTAGGGAAGGATCTACAGGGTGTTCAGAGTGTCACTGCGTAGATTGGATTTGTAGTGATCTGCTTGTTACAGCCTCCAAAGAGCTGGGATTACAGACACGCGCCACCACGCCCGGTCGCAATTGCTGCCTCAGCGTGCCTGGGGAGCGGGGCTGGCACTGCAGGCCTGGGGATTGAACCCCTGGTCCCCCGCGCCTGCTTGGAGGTGCTTCAATCTGCTGAGCTATTTGGCTGGCCCTGAAATATATGATAGAATCGACACATAATGCATCCAAACACTAAATATCTTGACGCACGATATTGGTTTAATCAATTATCCTCCAGCCGCCTATGTGCAAGGGCACGTGTCACCCATTCAAGCATGTCCCGTTCTCCCCCTCCACGTATGCTTGCTCCTCCTGGATGCTCTCGTCCCACTGTCACAGCTCATTTCCTGACCTTCAAGAAATTTTTGTCAGAATGACCCTTTTGGGTAAAGCCATCTAATTAAAACTAGGCGTGATTCCTGTCCCAAAGGTCTATCTTCTTCTATCTTTCTCATTAGCATTCACCATCACCTAACATACAGGACAAGCTCCTTCTTTATTTTCTTCATGATCGAACTTCCTCAGGTAGCATACAAATGAGACATCTGAAATCTATCTTTCCATGTTATATCTTTAGTACATAAAAGTGCCCCATACGCAGGAGGCATGCAATAGTGATTTGCTGCTGAGACTAAGAGATTATGATGAAATCAGATGACTAATAATTTTCTAGAAAAATATGGTGTTTCTCTTAGGCACCATATTTGATTAAAGAAACCTTACTGATTTTTTAAAATATAATTTTATTGAGAAACAAATAGCAATGAGACAGTTTCAAAACCGATTAATAAGACAGTTTCAATAATTAATACATCGCATATTGTTGTCTTCATAGTGGTTATTCATAGTACAAGATGCAGACATGATATCCTGTCCACAAATACTATTAGTACAAATCTTTCTATTCATTGAATTAAGAGAAAGTAGCTGTATATCTATCCTATTTTGAATATACAGATACAAAATGGTCATTCATTTGTATCCCATTTTTTGTTTAGTTTTGTCAGAGAAGGGTATTCCATTGTCATTTAAATATTATAGGAGCCTTACCAATTGGTTTTAATTTACCCAAAAGCAGTTAATCTAAAAAGCAGGATCACTGATCGACTAGAAGTTAGTCTACTCCCACAACCTTTGTTATCCTATACATCTGGGTCCTCAGCAACAAGGGGAAGTCCTCACAAAAAGAGCAAATACAGTGTGTTCAATAGATGCAAAGTTATCCTGTGAGTGTCCTTCATTGCAGGGGTGTTAGCAGAGTCAGTACATGGCTGAGGTTAGTGTTTATGTGAGCACCATATTCTTTAGTTAGTATTTGAAAATAACCATGTTCATAAAATTATTTTTTCATCACCAGAAATAGCATACATGTACACATGTGATAAATACATTACATTTATTTTTCCAGTCTTGTCAGTGGGAATAAAGAAAACACAGCAAAGACATTTTGTGTGGTTTTCTCACCAGCAGTACTACAGAGCCCTCAATATTACCACTGAGTTTCTTTCATCTGAGGATAAAGAACAAAAAGATTCTGAGTCGAAAAGTAATTAGACAACTGAGAAACTGCCATTCAGAATTAACTTCAGTATGTTCTTTGGTTTAGAAGCTTTACTTTTTAATTAATAAATAGCTCTGGAACAAAAGCATAACCTGAAGATTTTATCCAAGGTATGATGCTTACATTTAAGAGTCATTTGTGTATCCTGGACTGTTCTCTGCATTTTCCAAACAAAAAATGCACCCTGTTGGAGCCCTGAAATTCGTAAGACTCTAGCTATGAAAATCAGACAAGAAGTTACCCTAATCAGGAAGGGCTCACTTTCTGCAGAGGATGCCCTCAGGCACATTATTTAAATTCGCAGTTGCAGTAGTTGGGAGCTAGAGGAACTGGAGAAAACCAATGGAGAGGCTTGCTTCCCTGCCCTGGCCACACCGTTGTTGCAAACTATAGCTGAGAAAGCATCTTCCCAGATGCAGCCACACTCGTTGTGCCTTCACATTCTTCCGCTTTTACTTCCCTGATCTTTCCTTCGCCTTTTTAAGTATTCGGTACAGGGTCTCACCACGCAGCTCCGACTTGTAGTTATCCTCCTGCTTTCAGCCTTCCCAGTGCTGAGATTAAAGGCACTTGCCACCACACCCAGACTTGGTGGCTCACTCAGCATGCCCGAGGGTGGGGCTGACACGGTGTGTTGCTGGGGATCCCACCCCGTCCCTGCACTTGCCTGAGCAGGCGCTTAGTCCAATGAGCAGATACTTTGGCCCTTGATCTGTTCAGTATGTGAAGCTGCAGATGAGGTATAAATTCTTATCTACCTCCTAATACGAAGACGAGTTCAAGAAATCAGTCCAACGCCATGACTGTCTTATAATCATTTAAAAAAATTTTAAAAATCTAATGCCTCTTCAAATAGCAACAAGTTCTTTTTTTGCTTGAAGCCAAATTCTATCATGAAATCATTTGTACTAACCACTGAAGATTCATATAACTACTTCAACTAAGCCCAACATTTGCTTTTATTCTACCAGCAACTAGCATTTAATAAAGCTTGCTTTGCCACTGATATCATCCTATATGTACTGTATGGCATGGAGTGAGCCACATGGTCTACTTGACAGGAGCATTTCCATTGTAATTGCCTTAGGAATGGTGGAGATACACTGAAACTTACAGACAAAATAAATAAATTTAAAAAAATACAATATACGTACTGGTTTGCAAAAACCCTTGTATTTAAAGAGAATGTTGTGACTTTGTTTTGCTGCTTGGGTAAAATTAGTTTTTATTCCAACCACAAATTAGGTAGGACACAGTATACTTAGGTAAAATGTTCCTTTAAACATTTATATAGTTCTAACATAAAAGGCCTTTTATTTCCTTTATTCTCTCAACTTGAAAATTTCCCTACAATTGGAGATGATTAAAGCAATGTCACACTTAGATTTGATATTTGTGAATAACTAGGCTGTGAAAATACAAATTCAAAGGTATGTTCTCCTGGTAAGTTCCATTCTAAAGTTAGAGGCTGAGAACCTCGGTTATCCCAAATAGGCCTGCATCTAAATATGTTATTTTCTGTATAAATACATAGAAAATAAAGGAAGAATTTTTTTTGAAAAGTATGAAAGAGAATCTTGATAGGACCAAAACCTCATACTGAATTCAATTTTTCCATGCTTTTATTTCAATTGGGGTAAGCCCTCGAGGCAGTATTTCTAAAACATTTTCATAGTTAAGTATCACCTTGAATCTTTACGAAATTCCAGCTTCTCAACTTCACCCAGAGAACTTCTGATTTACTAGCTCAGGATTCCATCACATCATGATCAGCGAGGTCCTACAGCAGTCATTTAGATTCCATTATGTGTATTTTTCTTACTTCAAATTGAAAACTAAAAATTACTGTGCAAAGAGCTTTATGGTACACAGCTTTATTTAGTCCTCATAGGTGAGGTGTTGCTGTACATTTGATGTCATCCTTTTGCTAGGAGAGGTCTCTAAGGGTCAAAGAACCCAAGATCACATGACCTGTGCAAAGGCAGGACTGGAATTCCTAGAGATGTGACACTAAAGCCCACATTCTTAAGTATCTCATTAGCTTTTTCCTATTGTTCTAGAACACATAAACACTTGAAGCCTTTCTTCCTTTCTCCAACTAGAGATTCATGCAGAGACCACAACAAATCAAATGCGTGACTATTTTGAGGGTTTTGTTTCTGTGCATACATTGGAAAGGTCAGTGTTTTTGTAATAAGAATCCTTCCTGACCTGACTCTAAAGTTGCCCTCTTGAAGTCACATCATGTGCCCCCGCAGCATAGTCTGACCCATAAAACTAGAAAAAGAAAAGCTCTTCTCCTAACTTAACAGCTGTAGAGCTAAAGTCAACAGGAAGAGGGAGAACGACAAACAGAGGCAAAGAAGAAATGGCTGAGAGGGAGAGATTGTGAGCGTGGACCCCTTTATGCACCTACACATCGGTGGGAGAGGTACAAGTGGGCAACATGGTCCGAGGAGGAGAAGGGGAAGTCATGGGGAAGCAGTGTGTCAAAGTGATAGACAGGAGATGTGAAAAGAAAACAAATGTAAAACTCCATGAATGTCAAAATTATGGAACACAGGGCCGGGGAGATGGCTCAGTGGAATGAGCACTTCTCAGGCAAGCGCAAGGGCCTGAGTTCAATCCCTGGTTCTGCAAGAAAAAAAAAAAATGACAAAACTACAGAACACTTATGCTCATTTTGTATTTCTCAGCAGCATTTTGTGTGTAAAAAAGTATTGTGTCACCCCAAATTCTTCAAACTTTACGATAAACATTTCAATAAAATATGGAAGGAATTTTTCAGCTTATGAAATTTTATATCATATAATATAAAGAATATTCTTTATAATAAATAAATATTTTAAATTTGCTTCTTTTCAGAAGGCAATTCTATTTCTCAAATCTTTAGAATGATAAATTATTTACTATTAGTAAGCCAAACTTATTTATATATAATAGAATATATAATTCACATTGGGTATTATTAAGAATAACTTCTATGCTGATGGAGTTGGCAAGTCTAAAGTGTAACCCCAGGTGTAATTTTTGGGGTTCTTGTTTTTGTCATTCCATTTTCCTTCCTTTCCTTTCTTTCTCCCTCTCTGTTCAAACTTCCCTTGTTTCCTTATCCTTTCTGTTTCTCTCTGCTATCTTCCTCTCCCCCTTCTATTTCTTCTTACCTACTTGGCAGAAAGAGGTTTGGCTGAGGTATGCTAAAATGGTATCTGAATGTAAATACAAACCAGGGTTATTTAGGTTCAGGTAATTATAGCACTAGGGGGGCCAGAAAAGAGCTATCTTTGTTTTTTGACTGTACACACACACAAAGAGACTCAAAGAAAGAAAATTAACCAGCCCACTGCTGTCTTCTAAAGCATCAAGTAAAGAAGAAAAAGCTAGTTATTCTGGCTTTTAAGCAATTAATTTTCCAGTAAAGTTGATCTTCAACAACGATGCCACCAAGACAGGAAAGGTATGTATTTGGTTCTCTAATAGAGCTTCTTTTAGAACTAGGCTTCAGTGTAGGATTTAAAACTGATAAAGCAGAGGAACTCCAGGGAGTGTGGCCTGGACGATGGTAGTTGTGGAAGAATCTTCCAAAACAAGTAGGCTGACTTTGTGCTTTAAAACACATTCAAAGTTTCTTTTCCAGATTTCTCTCTCCATTTTTCCTTCAGTAAAGAAGATCTGGGTGTACATTTTCCTCAAGTTTGGTTTCCCAAGTGAAGTGAGCATCTCCAAGCAATATAATTTCAGTCTACCAAACAATGAAAAATAGATGCTGTCAAATATATTTCAAGAAAACTATTGTGCTCTGTTTCAAGAAGTTATATTTTTGAAGAAGCTAATCAATTCGATTAGTGCACTTTGATTTGAAAATATTCCTGCTCCACGGAAAAGGATAGTCTCTTCTCTCAGCACTGAGAACTACAAAGCTATAAAAAGTAGAATAGCATGATAGTCCTTTGTATTTCCATAGCAATAAACTTCTATTAGGAGCCACAGGACAAGGATTTAAGAAGATAAACAAACTTGAGTGTGCCCCCAACTATTCTCACAAATCCTGAACCTGAACAAATACCTTTATGCAGAAAGAGTGACAGTCCCTGTAACAATCCCTTCACCTTATTTTCATATTCGTTTGTGTTTTAGATATTCAAAGAACTTTTGTCATGAAGTTAATAATGACCTAAGAAAGAATCTTTTGTTATATTTGAAAGAAAATAACCAAGATATTTGGGTATTAAAGAGTACAGTAGAGGTCATATACAAGGCTTTGAAATTCTCATTGTGGAGATAGATACAACTCCTTGCCACTCACAAATGTAGCAAGGTGTTGCTCTCTGGGGACCTAGCAAGGACCTTTGATGGCAGTCCTTCACACCTAGAGTTCACTAATGTGAGCCAAAGACTAATTTTGTCATAAGAGTGCATTACTCTGGGTATATGAGCTTATTTTTTATTTTTATTTTTTATTTTTTGAAGTACCAGGGATCAAACTCAGGACCTTGCATTTGCCAGGCAGCCGCTTATGCCAGCTGAGCTACATCCCCAGCCTACTGTGGGTGTATGATACCCATGTTTATTCTTTAAACTATTTCTACTGATCAATTATTAATTTTAATTATATAAGTTTCATTATATTAAAAATTACTGCTAAATAGGAAATAATCAAGTATTGAATTTTTAATCTTTGTTCAGCGTTTATAAGAAAAATAAATTTCAACATCACCTGTTTTTTGCTATATAAAGTCTGAAAATCATAACAAATAAATTTTTGTGTGACTACAGTAAAAATGCCAGGAAACTCTGCTAAGATAATTTGACTTTAAGAGCCACACAGGGCAGTCTTCACACACGACCACGGCATGCTCCATGCGCCCGTCTCAATTACATTGACAGCACGTGTACTTATTTTCCTTTCCTGTGTGGCAGGTTCTTCTTGTCACCTGTCTTTGTCTTTCTGCTTTTTCAGGAGCTTCCTTCTCTGTTGTACAATGTGCACTGCACAGGAAAATAAGACCTCAATAAAATAAAATAGGGGCTGGGGAGATGGCTCAGTAGAA
>NW_004524581.1:1520848-1529276 GCF_000260255.1 Octodon degus | reverse complement strand
AAAAAAAAAAAAAAAAAAAAAAAAGAATAGAATAAAATAAAATAGCAATTACATAGTAGGTGCTTAGAATAGACATCAAATTTTTTATACCATCTGTTTGTTTACAAAACCTAAAAGATAACATCAGAAATAAAAACTTACATGAACTACAATGTAAATTCAAAAAGCTGTCTACCACAGTAATTATCTTTGCTTCAAGTGTCACACCCAAAGTGATCTTCACACACGACAACTGCATGCTTCACAAAGAAGTTTCTTTAATAGCATGTGTGTTTTGTTTTCCTGTCCTTTTCGTAGGGCATAGTTTACTTTTTTGGGGGAAGGGGAACTTCGTGTTGCTCCAGTAAGTCTTCGTGATGCTGTGCCTGCTTATTGCCCTGTCAGCTTACCAGTGTGTTTCACAAGTTTTTTTCTTTTTTTTTTTTTTGTTTTTGCATAGTTCTCTGAGCAGAAACATTTTGATTTTCCTTTGCTGTAAATGATCTTTTATGAGATCCAGTCAAGGGACATCATAGTTGCTGCAAAACTCATCAACAACATCTATTCCATCATTGGTTTTGTTGTAGAAAGTTTCTATCTCAGGCTTCCATTTTGCTGAAGCTTCTCTATTAATATTTCCTCTATAGTGTAACGTGGACATCTGTAGTATTGGTTTGCTTTTCTTCGTCATACATGAGGCCAATGTTATATTTATCTGAAATCCAAGGATTCTACAAAAATTTTGTCTTGGAGTTACAACATTTAATTTGGAGTTTCTCCTTCATTCCTGTGTATAGTCCTTCTTTTTTTGGTGGAACTGGGGATTGAACTCAGACCCTTGCGCTTGCCAGGGAAGCATTTATTCTACTGAGCCATCACCCTGGTCTCCCTGTGTACAGTTCTTATGCTGGTCAGCTTGTGCTATCTCAGCAAGTGTCACAGCAATTGGTAACTTGTAAAGCATTTGTCAAATCTCACATTCTATTTGTCTGAGAGATGGGAGCAAGTTTGTTCATATCATCTTTGGTTCATTACTATATGAATAAAGACTGGGTGGCTGAGTTCTACAATAAATTTCTGAACATAATACGTCTTCACATTTATAAGAACATAAAATTTCATGCAATATTTTGAAGGTTTATTTGCATATACTGCCTGAGCTTATCATAAGCATGAAATGCTGCAAGATGCTCCTCAATAGTCACATATTCAGACAGTATGAAAAGTATTTGACAATTACAGATCTCTCAAACAATGAGCAAATAGCAGCTAGACTATGAGTTCCTTTTCTTTCTTGGTAGGTGGTTTTGTCATCAAACTTCAGGCAATTTTGAAGCAAAATCAATCTCAACGTCATTGTTAGTCTACAAACCTGAAGCTCACACTCATTGCTGTTTTCTAAGTTTTTTGCATTCCTTCAATTACCATGAGAATGCCTTGCTAAGTACAGCAGACCTGTGAATGCTTTCAGTTCAGCTAATGTGGTGTCATAATAAGTCCTTTTTTGAGTATGGCTACTGGTATGTAAAGGACATTGTACTTATATCTCAGTATTTGTGTATTCACAACTTCTGATAGCAATTCATCTGTTACTGATAATTTCCAACATTGAATGGCAGTAGTAGCATTCTTCTCAGTAGACTTCACCCCTGCCAAGATCCTAACTATTTTTTATACCTCATTCTCACACTGGATTATTTCATTTGGTTATATGACCATTTTGTAACATTTCCACTAGTCAAATAGGGACTCACATTGCTGTTTTCTTTGTCATTTGAATCAGGGAGGTCTGCATTTCCTGTGTCTGTATTGGCTGATTCCTGCTCCATTTCACTGCCACAGGAAATTTAGCTTCCATGGCCAACGTCAAAGTTACTGTCATGTTCATAATCCATGCATGAGTAATCTGATGAGCCACTTTCACTCTCCTTCAAAACTCACACCTCTGGTTTTGCATGTGCCATTGTACTGAATAGGGAACTTTTACCCAAAAAATCAAAAGAAAAAATTAAAAAAAAAAAATTCTAGGGCTGGGGAGATAACTCAGCAGTCTAAGTTCCTGCCTGGCAAGTTCAAGAACGTTAGTTCAATCCCCAGCATTGCATGCCAAGCTGGCCCAAGAAGAAGGAGTAATGAGGCACACCTGTAAACCCCCATGCTTAGGAGGCTGAAACAAGAGGATCACTATGAGTCTGAACTGTGCAGTGAGATCCTATATCCAATAAATAAACAAAGAAATAAAATGAAAAATAAAAATAAAAAAACAAATGCTAAATGCATGAAAATCTCTCATGTTGCTGTTTTGCAGCTCCCCCACACATATTTGCATCCCTTTGCCAAGTGGGTGAGTGCACAGATGCGCTTTTGCTTTCCCCAGGCAGAGCTACTGTGAGTCACTCCCGTATTCCATTATGATAAAACACATATTTACATAACAGAAGAGTGCTGTGGGTGTATTTCACCCCTTGTGATGCTCAGGTAATACAAAATCTATTAGTGGAACATTATGTGAGTCAAAATCTCTGTGACACATTTGTACACATGGACACAGTTTGCTGCTCATCAAACCAAGTGGCCAAACAAAAAACTTGCTTCCTGTATCACCCAGGTGGTGCTACTAAGATGCAAAGCTGGTTGCTATTATGCTAAGGTAAAAAATTTACAGTACCAAAGTGTAGGATGTGTTTCTGTAAACCAATAGTATACCTTCAGAGTAATAAATGAATTTTTTATCATTTTCTTTAAAATACACTTTGCCTAATGGAGGGAAAAACATAAAGAAATAAGTAGAAAGCTGTATCAAAAAAATACCAAGTGACATTGGGCTATAGAGGAAGGGTCAAGGTGGTGCTTATCAAAAGATTCCTGTATGAGTTTTTTTCATAAGTCCATCTTCTACTGAATGCAAAAAACGATCAGGATTTAGTCAGGGAATGATGGAAGCCAAGAATATTTGGAGAGAAGAAAACTAAAGCATCCAGATGCCCAATCAAGAAGGAACATGCCTTCAGGAAGGAGGCTTTGCTGAATACCACCGAACCAGAGAGTATGAGCCAGAACAGGACATCAGCCTACACATATGGGCAAGGACACAGTGTGAAGAAGTTTGCATTTTGGGTGAAGGAGCTGGAAATTTCCTCCAAAGATTTCAACAAGGGAATGACATGGTTAGATTCAAATTTTTCAGAGTTTCATTTGCTATCATTTGGAGGGAAGCATGATATATTTGAGGCAAGGAATCCATTTTTAGAAAGCAAATACAGAAATATAGTAGATAAATGATACTGATCAGAACTTCTCTTTTTTGGAGTCCCTTTTGCTGTTTTTGATATTCAGCTCTGGCCAGTTCTCTACCAATTTGCCTTCTTCATTTTGAGAGTTCTCCATAGAGTCATGAAGAATTCCCTGAGTTTTTTTTCCACACCAAAGAAAAGGAGCAAATCATTGTCTCCAAAATTTTTTGTTGTGTTTTTACTGTCAGAAAGGAAGAATTAATATGAAGATTTATCTGTACTTTAATGGATGTAGCTGCAACTTTTGTTATCAATTATTCCTTCCCTTTCTTGTAATCACAAATAGTTAAGGGAAATTCCAAGATAGAATAAATAAGAGCCCAACAAAAATTTTAAGATATTTAATAGAATGATCAACTTTAAACAAAGTTCAGATGCAATTAGGCACTATGTGATCTTATATCTTATTAGTTAAATAAACCTTTAAAAAATTGAAATTAAATATGTAAAATTCTTAAAAATAAGCAAATAAATAATTATCATTTTCAAAATGGCATTTTATGTTCAAAATATTTTGGTTTTAATGATATAATCTTATTTTAAAGATGTAGACTACTGAAACTTGAATTAATTTTAGACAGAGGTAAATTGCTTCTCAGTGTCTAAAGTCTACCAACTGACAGAAACCACACTGACAATATGCTGACAGGAATTTTTCAGCAGAAATACTGCAGGAGAAACTTCATGGCAAATAATTCATGAGATTCCTACTATGCTAAAGTTTTTCAAGGCAGAGAAAAGTGATTTGTTTCAGAAAAGCCTGGTTTGCATTAAACATTTCATAGCAGTTTCCAACTTAGAACAGAATTGAGCAAAATTTAATTGTCATTTTATAGTTTCTAGCGATCTAAGAGAATGTGGTCATAATAAACAAGAAAGATTGGATTTAATTAGATGAAGTAATTTCCTTAAATAAGAAACTTATTTGGTCTTGTGTCCTTACTAGCTGCAACTATGGTTCTGATGTGATGACATTGAGAATTCTGGCCTTGTGGCTGCGTGAGAGAAGCCGCGCTTAGCTCGTCAGCTTTTATTTAAAAAATTCAAATGCCTGAAAAAGGGATGCATAACATACACTACTGCCAACAACAAAACTAAGATGTACCTCATTGTTATCAAATCGAAAGCTTCTGAAAATTTTCTGCTAGATAAACGTGTATAGAATATTTTACAGAGTATATGATTTAGAAATGATTCAAGGGGCCGGTGAGATAGCTCAGCAGTCTAAAGCACCTGCTGAGGCAAGCTTAGGCAGCTGCAGAGGACTGTGGTTCAATCCCAGGCACCACATTCCAGGCTAGCCCTGCCCTCAGGGTGGGCTGAACTGGCAAAAAAAAAAAAAAAAAAAAAAAAAAAAAAAAAGAAAAAGAAAAAGAAAAAGAAAAAGAAAAAGAAAAAGAAAAAGAAATGATTCACTTTATGATTGAGGAAAATTTAAGATAAAGTATTACTTTACTGGATGAAGCATGCTGAATGACTTATGGCTTTCCTGGAATGTTTACATACTATATCCTGTGACATAATTAGTACCATTTTATTCTTTTCAAAGTAAGAATCACTGAGTTTGTAGGATGCATATTTATCAAGAATATAAAATATATTGCTTTTAAAATCCATGAGGAAAAATAATAAAATCAGTCTAAATGTAAAAAATGATTAGCTTACTGAAAACCTTGTTTCGCTCTTGTTACAAAAGGTAATAGGGCCGGTGACATAGCTCAGCAGATGAAGTTCCTGCTCAGGCAAGCACAGAGACCGGGGTTCAATGCCCTGCATGACAGGCCACACCTTGGACTCACAGTGATCCTTCTGTTGTCGGCCTCCTCGGCGCTGGGGTTATAGGCCTGTGCCACCACACCCAGACTCAGGGGCAGACTCAGCACATCCCGGGGGCGGGGCCAGTGTGGCATGTGGTGCCTGGTGTTGAAACTCAGTCCCTGCACTTTCCTATGCAGGAGCTTAGTTTGCTGAGCTATCTCACCTGCCCAATACATTAGATTTTTAAACATCTCATTCTGAGATTTTACTTCAGATTGTATCGTTTCGTACAAGCCATGGTCTTTTGCAGTATGGGAAATGAGATGGTGCCTTCACATTGAGCTATATCCCTACTCTTATATAGCACTTTTTAAAACTAAACGTTCTTTTATTTGGTTATAGTCAATTAATACTTATTTTATTCAATCAAAGCACAAAGAATTGCAGTATGAAACATTCTGTTATGCTTTCCTTTTTTAAAAAAGTAGCTTTCCCTGTGCTGAGCCTGGCCTGAAATCCTTGACTTCAAGCGATCATCCTGCCTCAGCCTCAGAGCATCTGGGAGCCCAAGCTTGTGTCCAGCTTCAAACTCACACTTCTGAAGCCATATCTGAGGTCTTGAGAGTTTAACAATAACCACGAGAAGAGCAAGAATTCAATCCACAGCCAAGTTTTCATAATACAAGGCACAATAAGATAGCATAAAAATTTTGAAGCTACCAATATGCTAAAGTTTTTCCTTTTACAAACTCTCTCCAAGTAAACTTTTCAATGAAATAAATATAATTTCTTTCTGATAAGGACTACAAAATAGTGTGTGTGTGTGTGGGGGGGAAACAGTAAAAAAACTAAAAAAGGGGGCTGGAGAGATGGCTCAGTGGAATAAGCACTTCCCTAGCAAGCACAAGGGCCTGAGTTCAATCCCCAATTCCGAAAAAAAAAAAAAAAAAACCTGAAAAAAATAAAAACTTCAAAATTTGTTTCTTATTATTTAAAAACAAGCAAAACTTAAGCAAAAGGAAAAAAGTAGAGACAACCTGAAATGCTACACAATCAGATTTCGTGATTGCGGACATTTTAGTGGATATCTTTTTAGATAAACCCTTTCATTTATAGATAAGTTATTTCTATTTTCACTGACATTTGTGACTTCCACTTTCCATGTTCCAGGAAATTTTTTCACAATCGATGAATACAAATCTTTAACAGTAGTTTAGCACCTGTGGGTCTTTCACTGTAGGAAACTTAACAGAGCATATAACCAAATCATTTTTGTTGGGACATTTTCACACTTTCTACTATTAAAATAATGCTGAAGTTAATATCTTTATGCGGGCTGCTTTTAATACGTCCTGACCTAGAGGGCAAATTACAAGCAAAATGTTACACACACTTCACATTTCCAAAAGGATCTGTTAAAAAACTTTACCAACATACACTTTAATTTACTTTGATAGAGGGTCTTGCTAATTCCCTTAATTTCTTGGGATGGACTCAAATTGGATCCTCTTGCCTTAGCACCCAGGGTGCTGGAATGATAGGCTTGTGTCATTATTCCCAGCTGGAATGCAATCTTTTTTTTTTTTTTTGAAACCGGGGATTGAACTCAGTCCCTTGAGCTTGCCAGGGAAGCACTTATTCCACTGAGCCATCTCGCCAGCACCCCCCCCCCCCTTTAATACTGGCAATTAGGCCTGGAGAGTTACCACTGAGTGCATTTTCAGCCTCCTCCTCTTTTGGTTTTGAGACAGGATCTCACCAAATTGCCCAGGCTATGCTTGAACTCCCAATGCTCCTAGCTGAGCACCTCATAATAGTGGGATTACAGATGTTTATCACCATGCCCAGCTTGGGACATATCATTTAAGAAAGCTCTATTCCAAGTATAACTTATTCATAAAACTCTGTCTATCCCTTCAAAATTAATATTTATATTAAAATAGGGACACTCTTGACTAGTGATGACCTTGAAAACTAATTTAGAAATTGATTTAAAAAAACTAATTTAAAAACTAGTTAAAAAAACAAAACTTCAAAATAAATGACAAAGCATAACATATAAAACTTTTCCTTAGAAAATGACTTCCATGCCAGGATGAATTCTAAGAGAAACATGAAAAATCCTTTATAGATATAATTAGGATATGACAAGAATACTGAAATTGGTAAGGACTAAGGAAAACCTATTTTTACTGCTCACATCCAATGAGAAAAAGACTGCATTATAAATATTTTGGGTTTCTTAGTTCCCAGTTGAGCTGGTGGTCAAAACACTAATGGGATTCGGGTTCATTTGATGATGTATAGGGCGAGTCATCCTTCCGAATGGAGGAGACAGGATTCCCACTGATAGCAGTAAACACATTCTTGGCCTCAAATTTGATAAAGCTGGCAACTAAATTTTGTGGCTGAAATAACTGAGCAGTGAGCCTGGGTAAAAACAAAAGCAAAAGCGACACCTCCCGTCAAGGACATTTGGCCTTGATCAAGTTGCATCCCCCTTCAGAGGAGGACAAAAATTGGCATTTGTCTCTGTGAAGGTCAATTAAGGCTACTTGACACCAGCTAGCATAACCCGAGCCTTCTTCTTCTGTCGTTAGGGCATTGCAGTACTTCATCATACAAACAAGGAACAGCACAAATGAGTGACATTTCTTCAGGCAAAGAAGGCTTATGAAGCATGCTTATGTAATGAGGTGAATGCTTGCATTTCAAAAATTATTACAGGAAATGACATATTGCCATCATCCCTCATCTATAAACAATTCTGTGCTGCTCACTCTCATCCCATCATTTCTGCTACCTTCTGAAAGCCGTTCTGGAAATCCTCTTTTGTTAGTGCTGTTAGTTGTTCTGTTGTGGCTGCCTCAATTTCCTGAGTTAATTAAAAATATTTTTCACATTCATTTTGACTTTGAGGAAGAGTCTGGAATTGCACATTACTTGGTCTAGTTAATAAGGGTGATGAGGACACAATTATGTTTTTATCTGACAGAAATTGCGCTACCAGAAAAAGCAAGGTGCGGCACAGGATGCTGTCATGGTGGACAAGGAAACGAGTCACCCTTTGTTCAGGCCATTGTCTCCCACATCTTTTCTTAAGAACGCAAATAAATCTTTAGGATATTCAGAGAGGTGTCACTTTTGCTTTTGTTAAAACACTGTGAATGGAACCATGGTAGATATTCAGAGATGTAGAAATTTTCCTAGCAGCCAATCACTTGTTTGATTGACTCATTTCACTTACTGTTCAATAGTCACTGTTTTTGATGTTGAAGGACAACTTACTCTCTCTGCATTCTCAAATGATTTACAACCACTAAATCACTTGAGTCACTTGTCAACAATTTTCATGGTCCTGCTCAATACCATGAGCTGATTTCAACATTTCATGCAAT